>NC_090261.1:49039915-49268518 GCF_037325665.1 Littorina saxatilis | reverse complement strand
AAGTCAATATAACACTTACCTCGACAGTACTATTCTTGCACATTATCTATTATAGGCCGAAAAAATTGGACAAAACGCTGCGTGGGTACAATTATCTCCCATAACCATGCGCCACCGTGGATCCCAAGCACTGTCTGAGTGCTTCCCCCTTACAGGATGTAGGTGGCGCGTCCTCTTTCTTTTTTCGCGCGTGACAGTAGGCTGTGTTTCTGCTGCGCTCCCGGATTATTTTGGATTCTAGAGTCTTCTTTTCTGTGTGGATTACCACCTGTTGGATTTTTGTGTGTTATTCCACTTCTGGCTTGAGGCTACGTTGTTTTTCTTCCAACTTGTGCCTCCGTTGTTGTGTGGCGGACTCGGCGTGCCTACCGTCCTACTTCGTGGTGACCGGTCGTCTGCTTCTCGTTTCGCCTCATTCACTTGAGTATTGACCTAATTTTCTTTGAATTTTGTTAATTCTCGATTTTTTTAAGGGTACGTACAGGGCGAGGTAGGATGTCTCGTCTTGTTTTGGGCTCTGGTTCTACGGAACCAGAGTCTGCCGGGGGCAACCCTTCTCCGGGCGCACAGCGTCATGTTTTGCGCACGGACAGGGGGACCTTTCGGCGCTCCGACTCTCCCTCCCCAAACGCTTTGCGTTTGCGGCGAGGGAGGGCGGAGAAAGCCTGTTTGAGCAAGCTCAATGCGAGCTTGCTCAAACAGGCTGGGCTTGAACCTGGGACTTCGGGCGGGGCTGCGCCGTCGAAGGTTCGGGGAAGGTCGAGGGGAAAGAAAAAGCGTCTTTCTCCTTCTCCTTCCGTGGAACACGCTTCCCCCCCTTCGACGCCGTTGTCCGGCCCTCAGTCTCAGGCTTCAGCTCCTCCCGGTTTCAAGCCTGGGGGGAAGGTTTCCTTCTCCTCCCTGGCTCGAATCCGGGGGCGGGTCGATTCCCAACCCTCTTTGGGGGTTGGTGAATCTGATCTAGGGGCTACGGGAGAGACTCAGGTTTCGACTTCTTTCTTTTCCGGTGCCTCTCCTGTGCCCTCCTCGGTTTCCACCGCTGTGGAAGCCAGGAGGGACACGGGTCCTCCTCTGAACTCCCTCGCTGGGTCGTCTACTGCTGTTTCGACAGTAGTCTCGGACTCATGGGGGGGGAGATCGGAGGAGATGACGGGGTCTATGAATTCCCTCCCCGCTGGGGTTGGGATGCGAATTGACCCCGTTCAGGGCGGTCCTGTGGGGGCAGGGGTTTCAGGCATCGTGCCTACGACCACTGCTACTACGGTTCCCTCTGACGTCCGTGTGACTGGTGGCTGTCCCTCTATGAAACGCTCCGGCCGACTAGTTACTGGACGTGGAGGTGTTCGACAGAACGTGGTACTTCTGTCGAATGGTCAGGGCGACGGGAACATTGTTTCTGTTGCTCAGACCGACACCTCCGACCGGACCGTCTTGACCCCACGCCATTCCTTAGCGTCTGGTGTTCGGGTGACGGATGGTCCGGACCAAGGGTCCGGAACGGTCCAGGCTTACGGGTCGGGATCGAACCGGACCCACGGGTCCCGACTGGACTTGACCTCCGGGTTTGGTCCGGACGGGACCCATGGTACGGGACCGTACCGGACCTTAGGGTCCGGTGCGGGACAGTACCTCTGGCCCTTGCCGGACCCCCGGACCTACGGGTCCGGATGGTACGGTACGGGACCAGTGGTCCGGTCGGGACCGGACCACCCGACCACCTCTGTTGGTCCGGGTGGTCTGGCACCGAACCGGAACACACCGGACCACCGGACCTACGGGTCCGGATGGTACGGTACGGGACCAGTGGTCCGGTCGGGACCGGACCACCCGACCACCTCTGTTGGTCCGGGTGGTCTGGCACCGAACCGGAACACACCGGACCACCGGACCTACGGGTCCGGATGGTACGGTGTTTCCACGTCCGGACCGAACCACCCGAACACTTTTGTGGGTACGGATGGTTCTGTGCCGAACGGGACCTCCGGATGGTACGGGACCGGACCGGACCACTGGACCGGACCGGACCACCGGAACACCGGACCACTCGACCGGACCGGACCGGACCACCGGAACACCGGACCACCCGACCGGACCGGATCGGCACCCCCGACCGGACCGGACCATTTCTTTTCTGATCAGACCCGATGGGTCCCTGTTCAGTCTATAAATGGCGGGGGTTCGTTGGCTGGACTGACCCAACAGTCGCAGGGTTTTTGTTGTTCTCTCCCTTCGGCTGCTGGAGACGTTTCGTCTTTGGGGCAGGGGTCTTCGCGGCCTCTTGCTTCAGTGGGCGTTTCGTCACAGTCTACTTCATCACTTTCGGCTCCTCCCCCTCAAGCTTCCTACACTCCTGCTGTTGAGGAGTTGTCGGGAAGTGAAGAGGAGAGTGAGTCAGAGGACGATGGGGAGGAGGATCAGGGTCGCCCTGAGGTTAACACTGATCCTCTACCCTTGCCGGTTTCTGATGGAACTTCCGAAGCTATGCTTCGTACTTTCCAACAGTACATGACAGACATCACGCGGCGTCTTGACGCCACGGATGCCTCTCTTAAGCGTCTGTCGTCTAGTGTTCCCAACCCTTCGGTTGACACACAGGACGTGGAGTCTGAGGACGAGAGGCAGGAGGCTCTCCCTCGCACAGCTAGAAGGACGTTTGAACAGTTTCAGGACGTCCTTCCCTCCGACGCCCTCTCGTCCTTGGAGTCCGCTTCGGCCCGGGCGCGGGAGGCACACGCCGCGTCTGCCGGCGGCTCGTTTTATGAACGATCCGGCCGCCAGCAATTCGCGTTCCACCCTAGTCTTAGTGCCACGGTGGAAGCGGCAGCACATCGCCTGAGGAGTACAGATTCACGTGCAAACGCGACCTATGTTCCTCGGGAGGACGCGGATTCAGTGCCGTGCTTTCCTTCGGGAGGCGCACCTCCACTGTTTCCTCGTGTCCAATCTGTTTCGTCCCTCCCTTTTCCCTTTGACTCTCGAACTCTCCCTTTCCAGACTTCGAGTGTTCAGGGTGGGGCTGACGGTGATGTGTTCGTTGGGGAGGTGCCTTCGGTCAAGAAGGTGGAACTGAGCTCTGCTTCGTTCCACAATCTTGAGGCCACCGTTTCTTCCATTGTCGAGGCCCAATCACAGGCCTTGACATGGATGAGCACGCTGTCCACACTGTTGGACCCTCCCGATCGGGCAGAGTCCGATTCCACTCGGGTCCTTGACACGGTTCGAGTGGATCGGGCTTTGCATGCCGTGCGATCGTGCGTGACGACTGCGGCAGAATTGGCCATTGGAACACGGGTCCACTTGTTGGCCCTGTTCCGTGATCATTTTCTGGCTACTTCTTTAGTGCCTCCGGATATGAGGAAGAGTCTGAGGAACACGTTTCCTCAGCCTTCTTCCCTTTTTCATCCGGGCACTGTCCGTTCTGTGGTGGAGTCCACACGCCAGAGGAACACTGATTCTCTGATGGTTGGCCTCGCTGCTTCGGCGACGTCGGCGGGGAGTAAGAGAAGTGCTACAGTCACCTCCAGCTCCCAGCCTCAGAAGAAGAAGAAGAAGAAGCCAGTTTCACTGCCTCCTTCTTCCTCCTCTCAGGCGCCTGTCGCGTTCCCCCCTGCGGCCCCGGCTTCTCGTGCTCCCAAGCGCAAGAAGAAGGGTGCTCAGACAGGTAAGGGTAAGCAGCACCACCAGGGGGGTGGTCGCAAGCCTGCGCCTGCCCGCCAGCAGAATTTTCAGTGAGTCCCGGCCCTACGTTGACGCCCCCTCAAGTTGCCCCTCTTTCGTCCGTCGGTTCCCTTTTTCGGGCCCGCGACATGTGGGGCAGACTGGTCTCCAACCAGTTTATCTTGAGGGTGGTGGGGTCGGGGTTTTCTCTACCGCTGTCGTCACAACCTCCATTGTCCGCTCTACCTTTGACGTTCCCCCCTCCTCGAGACCCTGCCAGATGGCAGGCTCTTCAAGACGAGGTGAACTCGTTGGTCGAGAAGAAGGCTGTCTACCCCCTTTCTCAGCCTTCTCCGGGGTTCTACTCCCGCCTGTTCACCGTCCCCAAAAAGGACGGCAGGTTCAGGCCGGTGTTGGACCTCTCCACCTTGAACTTGTACCTTCGCAGGTGCAAGTTCAAGATGGAAACCCCTTCGTCGGTCCGGTTGGCCATCCGGCCAAACGATTGGGCCACGTCTGTGGACCTCCAGGATGCTTACTTCCACATCCTGGTGGCCCCGGGGTACCGACATCTGCTCCGGTTTGTTTGGGAGGGCACAGTGTTCGAGTTTCGGGCCCTCCCATTCGGCCTGTCCTTGGCCCCGCTGATTTTTACAAAGGTGGTCAAGGAGCTGGCGGCGTTGGTCAGAGCTCAGGGTGTGCGTCTGCGTCAATATTTGGACGATTGGCTCACCCTGGCCCAGTCTCGCGATCAATGCCTCCAACACACCCGGCAGGTCCTGGAACGGACCCATGCTTTGGGGTTCCAGATACAGTGGCACAAGTCAGACCTCGTGCCAGCCCAGCAGTTTTGCTACTTGGGGATGGCGTTCGACACAGTGCTTTACACTGTGTCTCCCTCCCCGGACAGAATCCTCTCCCTGAGGCGAAAGATCCTCTCCATTCAGGCTTGCCGCGCTGTTCCTCACAGGCGGCTGGCGGAACTGTTGGGTTCCATGGAGTCTGTCGCTCTGCTGCTGCCCCTTGCAAGGCTACACAAACGTCCCCTGCAACGGGCAGTAGCAGATCGGACTTCCAGGCCTCTCGATTACACCGAGTTGGTCCAGATCGGGCCTTGGTTTCACGAGGCTGTAGTCCAATGGCTGGACCCGATCTGGCTCAACTCTGCGGTGCCTATCCAACCGAGACGGCCGTCTCTCTTCCTGTACACCGACGCTTCTACGCGGGGTTGGGGGGCCCACCTGGACCTGCACGAGGCCCAGGGGGTCTGGACCCAGGAGGAGTCCCTCCTACACATCAACTTTCTAGAGTTGGAGGCGGTTCGTCGGGCTCTGCTGGAGTTTCGCCTCCTGATTCGGGATCAGGATGTGTTGGTCCACGGGGACAACACCACATGCCTAGCTTACCTTCGCCACCAGGGGGGCACCAATTCTCGGTCCCTCTCCCTGTTAGCGGAGGAGATTCTGCTCTGGTGCCAGACCAATCAGGTCCGGATGTCAGTCCAATTCGTTCCGGGGAAACTGAACGCCCTGGCCGACATTCTCAGTCGGGGCGATCAGGTTCTCCCCACAGAATGGACCATCGCTCACAACGTTCTACGGCGTCTGTGGGCAAGGTGGGACCGTCCTCTGATCGATCTGTTCGCAACTCGATTCAGCGCTCGGCTTCCCAGGTACGTCAGCCCCTTTCGAGACACGAATGCGTTCCACGTGGACGCATTCACTCTCTCGTGGAGGCTCCTCGATGCTTACGCCTATCCCCCGACATCTCTGATTCCGAGGGTACTGGCAAAGTATCTGCAGGAACGGCCAAGACTGATTTTGGTCGCGCCTTACTGGCCAACAGCTCCGTGGTTTCCAGATCTTCGCGGTCTCACCCACGTAGACCCTCTACCTCTGAATCTGGACGGGGGAAGTCTGCTCCAGCCTCGATCAGGCCTCCCTCATCCACGTCCAGAGAGTCTGTGCTTGACCGCATGGCTCTTGTGCGCTCCAAACTGCTTGCACTAGGATTGCACAAGAGTTCAGTAGAGTTTTCCTTGAACGCTAAGAGGCGATCAACTAATCAGCTCTATGACTTACGCTGGAGAGCTTGGGCCTCCTTCGCCTTGTCCAAGGGGATAGAGCCGCTTTATCCCTCAACACAGGACTTGGCCAACTTCCTGGTGGAAGTGTATCAAAAGAAGAGTCTTTCTTCTAAGACTCTTCTTGGATACAAATCTGCCATCACTTCCACGATTGCGGCTGCTACTGGTCGCAGACCTGAACACTTGATCAGTTCCTCCCTCATTGCTAATGTCCTTTCGGGTATTAGCAATGCAGCGGTGTCTAAACCTCGGGTTTCATTTCCCAAGTGGGATGTCTTCCTGGTTCTCAAACTCCTGCGTAGCAAGGAGTTTGAACCCCTGGCAGGCATTAGTATCAAGTTCCTGACTTTTAAGACTGTGTTCCTCATCGCTTTAGCCACTTGCCGTAGACTCAGTGGTATTCAAGCTTTGAGTGGCCTGGAATTTGACATTGAGTTCACCACACATCAGGTGACGTTGGCTTTCCTACCAGACTTTCGAGCCAAGAATCAGAATGCCTCGGAGTTGTCCAAACCAGTAGTCATTCAAGCCTTGGCTCCCACTCTTGAACATGATGACCCTGATCGCTTCCTCTGCCCAGTACGTGCCCTTAGAGTGTACCTGGATAGAACACGTAGCTTTCGGTCTTCTAAGCGGTCACTGTTTGTCTCGCTTAATCCGAAGTACCAATCGGATATTTCTAGACAAACTTTAGCTCGTTGGCTGACCTTGCTTATCAAACAGGCTTATGTTCATGCTCAAGTGGATGTGGTCCCTGACATCAGGGCACACGAGATTCGGGCTATCGGCTCCTCGTTGGCGCACGTGCGGGGTGCCTCGCTCCAAAGCATAATGGCGGTCGCGTTCTGGAAGACTCCAGCCACGTTTATTAACCACTATATGCGAGACTTTTCCAGTCTCAGGCTTGACCAGTCGTATGGCATTGCCAAAGCAGTGGTTGCCAGCATGGTCACGTCAGTCTAAGGTATTTTTCTTGGGTATATTTTCTTTTACAGTAGTACTGTTCGAAAATTGCCTGGGTATCTTAATCCTTGGATTTAAGTGATTTTGATTAAGGAGTTTAATACTCTACATATCACCCTCACACCACTCTGGTATTCTGTGCAAGAATAGTACTGTCGAGGTAAGTGTTATATTGACTGTAAGGCTTCTTTTTAAGCCTACTGTCTATATGATACTTACCGAGACAGTACTATTAGAGTTTCCCTCCCGCCTCCCCTCTTGATATGTTATGGGCTTTTTGAGGGTCTGCAGCTCATAAAGAAAGAGGACGCGCCACCTACATCCTGTAAGGGGGAAGCACTCAGACAGTGCTTGGGATCCACGGTGGCGCATGGTTATGGGAGATAATTGTACCCACGCAGCGTTTTGTCCAATTTTTTCGGCCTATAATAGATAATGTGCAAGAATAGTACTGTCTCGGTAAGTATCATATAGACAGTAGGCTTAAAAAGAAGCCTTACACTCGTGCTAAAAACATGAGTGAACGTGGGAGTCTAAGCCCATGAACAAAGAAGAAGAAGAAGAAGAAGATCCAGTTTAGGTCAATCAGAACGAAATATCCTTTTTTGTAACGTTTCATTAAATAATTTGAGATGGAAATTTGTGTCAAATTCCTATAACTTATGACAAAGGTGAGACAGACAAATGAGCATTTGCATTTCTTGTCCTTTGGTTTGTTTGCTGTGAAGTATAGTGTTCTCCAGTTTGGGAAGAGAACAAAATGAAGCAAGCTGTGAACTAAGCTACAGAAGCTATCGGCAGGTAAACAGTATTTTTGCAACATAACACATAGCAAAAGGAGTGAGCCAGTAAACAATACACCTACAATTTTATCCTTTTCTTTCAGCAAAAAACAGACAGAAGTCAGCAAGCAGCAGTCGTACGGATGGAACTTCTAGTAGTGTGGATGCTAACGAAAGTAGATCTAGAAGCCTTGGTCGTCGCCGCCGCAGGAGGAAAGACTTCATCAAGCGCAATAAAGAGGTGGGTACAGTGGAACCCCCCTTTTAAGACCTCCAAAAATCTGAGACAATCAGGTCTTAAAAAGGAGGGAGTCTTAAAATGGGGGTAAATTTACAGGGGTTATGAACAGAAAATCTGAGAAAACAGGGTCTGAAAAGGGAGGGAGTCTTAAATTGGGGGGTCTTAAAAGGGGGGTTCCACTGTACTATGGTGCATGCGTATGGCAGACAATATTGTGACTGCATGTTGACTAAATCCACAGCTTTTCCATGAAAGTAGCACACATATTTTGTCACAAAATGTCTATTTGGATGTAAATTTATGCCATGCCCTGTTCATCGGTACTTTTCATTATTTTACTGGAAACTATTTAAAACTATTAAAAAATTAAGTGGGTATCAGCCATATGCCAAAAGATGTTTCAACGAGCACAATTATTTGTAGTTTCATTTTATTTTATACATTGTTTTGCTTAGAAATGTCACATTTGGTTTCCCTGGTTGAGGCAAAAGAGTGATCAGTTTCTGTGAGTACCAGGATGGATACTACAGTACTAAACAAATGGTTTGGAAATTGGCTAAGACGGTCACTGTTTAGTGTTTTTCACATCTTATTTCACATCACATTTTACTTTTCAAAGTTTGTGGTTTCTGTTTGTAAGTAATGGTTTCTTCTTCTAGCTGGCAGCCAACGCCAATGAACATATTGCCATGACAGATGATGAGAAAAAACGTCTGCAAGAACTTCTGTCTGATGTTGACGGCTTGCCTGAAATACAGGAGGAGGGTTTCGATAGTCCTGTAAGTTGTGTGTACCGGTATAAAAAGAAATAAGGCTCAGAAATTTGGTGTATGTCTGTGCAAAATGTAAGTCTAAGTGTGACTATGAAAACGTACAGGTCTGTGTGTATCTATGCAATACAAAGTCCAAAGATATCTATTAGTTGTTGATGAATATTGATGCCACTGTCAAAGCTAAAATCCCTTTTAGTGGTAGTGTTTGGTTTGAATGGAAACTGCTATTCCTATGAAGAAGTTTGTCACTCAACGCTGCATTTAGTAGTAATCCGGCTATCTAGTTAATCCCTCTGAGTGTTAAGCCCACTGGTTTGTTACTATGAGATAAACTGTTTGCATATTACACCCCACCTGTTGCCTCAGAAAATTTGACTTTTCTCTCTACTGATCCTGATTCTAACAATTTGTGATTTACAGCAATAATTTGTAGAATTGAACACTGGTACAGTTACAAAAATACATCTAAAGGTAACAAATAATGCTTGTTGTTGCTTTTGTGTTGTGTGGTTGTGGGCGCATGACATTTTAGGGAAACATTAGGACACACATTAATTTTTACAGTAGTAGCCAACATTATAAAACAGTTTCAACTGAAGCTTACAGCAGTACTTGTATTTAAAAACAAAACAAAAGCCACAAAATGATAATTTTCTTGCAGTCAATTTGAGAATCTGAAATGTCCCGTGAAGGGAAAACTAGTTTGTAAGAAAGATGGCTGTGTCATAGTTGACATTTCAGTGCAGTTTTGCAAGTAGTGCCACTTGTATGTGCTCACACACACACACACACACACACACACACACACACACACACACACACAGGCCTGTAAAGTAGAAAACAGTTTAAATATCAATCAATTACTTTTAGATACACAAATATCCTATATTTAATTCTGTCGCAGCTACCACACTTTCAAGAGTTACCACATAACTACATGAACGAAGTCGTTCACGTTATAAAGAAAACCCCATTGCAGACTGAGGCCCATGAGCATAAGACACAGAATAAATTAAGATTTTGCAGATGACATAAATGGGTTGCAGATGGATGAAAACCCTTACCAGATGGTGATAAAGCCTGGGGAAGGGTACGTGCCATCGGACACCGACCTTCGTAGTCTGACGGCCATAGATGAACGACTGCAGAGCATTATGCCAGAGGAGCAGTTCCGCTCCATTGCCAGCAGTGTCCTCAGTCACGCTCCACAGGTCAGTCTTTAAGTCATTAACTTATTAATGACAGCAGTCATTCAAAGGCTGAACCAGGGTATATAAGGCATCTATGCTCTTGCTCCTGGTAGTGTAGGTTTGCAGGTATGAGTCATATTCGGGCGAGATTAAAAAAAAAAAATTGGTTTCCTCTCTTGTTATCATATATAACATGTCCAGTCCTCAAGAGGCAAAATATTTAGCCTGTAGGACATGAAAATTTCCTCTTTTTTTTTTTGCTGCTTGTCATCAGCTTATATAATGTACCTATAATACCTTTAGAGGGCTGTGAGAACTTTGAAAACAACAGTCAGCTGTTGCAGAATTTCAAGCAGTTGGCCAGCAACAGCCTAAAAATGCTGTCTTTTTTAGTCAATTATCTTTCGACAGAATGTCATGTGCAGATTATCACACATGCAGATGATCTTATGATTTTGTCTTATGATATACACTCGGAATGTTTCCTTTGTATTTGAGCAAAGAACTAAAGTGGCCCAGAATGTTTTAAGGCAGTTGTTGCACATGGGATCTGACAGTTCACCTTTGTTTTTTGTGGATTAATTTAACACACTCTCATGCCACACCTGGTGATTATATTCACAGAGAGGGTGCCCTTCTCTGGAAGATCTCATCTTAACCTTTTTTTCTTTCTTTGTATAGTTTTGTACAACTTTGTTATGTTTTATTTTTGTTGTTTTTCACCACCGAGCATTTTGCCTGGAGCTTCACCTTTGCAATTGCTGTACAATATTACTTGACATTTGTGAATTTCTCTGCCTTTATTAATCCAGAAATGTCTTGCCACTTTGTTATTTTTACACCTCACTGCATGTTGTTCTTTTTTTGTTTTCTTACCATCACAGCAACGCTTGTTCACAAGAGTGGGGGCACGTTCAGAAGTGAGTTTTGAGGAGTACAGAGAAAAAGCGCTCATGGAGACCGAAGAAGAAAGGGAGGTCACTACCCAACTGAAGGAGATTGAAGAGCGACTGTCTCACTTTCATAACACACAGAACTCACAGGTAATAGACGAATTAAAAAAATAACTCCGTCGGGTTTTTATTGGTTGTATCGGAAACACATGGAAACATCCGTCGCTAAGTGATTGGCCCCTCCAATATTTGTATGAGGTTTTGCAAGAGAAGGTTACGCACCAACAAACCCGACGAAGTTTGTTCTGAAAATCTTCTATTAAGCTGAACTGAACCGTTTAAAGGTAAGAGGGGGATTTGAGTCTGACTGGCTGTTCTTTATTTTATTAGGATAAAAGGTTTAAGCCGCAATTACGTCGTTGTACAACCTGAGAGATGTTATGAGTCTGTTTTTCTTTCGGCTCAGTAGCCTTTGAAGAATGCAGTGTAGTTATTGCCAAGATGTGTTGATTAGACCATGAATGTGTTCTGTGCAGTCCGAGACATCAGTACTGTCGGAGGAGCAGCTGGATGACTTGCTGGATGACTGTGTGCGTTCTATGTCGTCCGTTTCTCTGCCAGTCTATACACCTGACTCTATAGATTCTTATGGGTAAGAAGCTAACAGAAATTAGTGCAAGTGCAATATGCTTCTGCAATCGTTGTGTTCGTGTTGATGACGGTTTCGTAAGACAAATCAGCGAATCCACTGAACCCAACAGGAGGCTGTATTGATGCGTTTGCAATTTTCTGAAGAAATAAACTGCATGTGGTTAATTTCATCCGTTTAATGCTTGTCGAAACGAGCCATAATGCTTTAGAATAAAAGATTTCACGCATTGCTTGGCCATCTGATCACAGATGAGGTCGCAGTTTGTAGGTTGAATCTATGAATCGGCCAGTGATAGATCTGCATTTCTGGTACGACCTTCCAGATTATCAACAGCGGGTTCATGGTCGGAATCAAGGTCAAATTTGCGTGGCTCCCGATCATTTCATAAAAGATTTTCTTTTTCTTGTTTCTGCGGCTGCGCAAGTTATTTTGCCTAGGTTATGGCCGAACTTTAGGCATACGGAGAAATATCGCTGGATATTTTCTCACTAGAATAACAGAGACAAAGAAGGGAAGTCATGCTATATACACTGGTAAGATAGTCAGAGCCATCTTGCCAGAGACTGAACAGAATCATTGCTTTCTGAGAGTTTTCACTTCATCTATTTGTCTGTCCACTATGAAGACAATTGGGTCGAGGTATGTCTCGCTTTGTTAAATTTAAAATATTCCAGTACCTTACCATTCTTGATTTTGATTCATGAACTTAAATGCATAACGATAAAGCAGTGTTTTCGTTTTGTTTGGATCGACTTTTGATTCGCATTTCCTGCTGTATCGATAGACCCTCGACCTCACATGATTTAGCTGGAAGAAAACCCTGTTGATTTCTCCCCAGAAAGTTGGAGTCAGCCAGAGCTCAGCTGATGGGGAATCCCCCCAGACTGAGCGATGAGATGTTACAGCAACTGTTGTCTGAAGCTCACTTCCCTCTCTCCTCTCAACTCATGGCTCTGCGGGATGACGACAGCAAGAGTGCACAAGGTAAGTAACCATGGTAACTGTATCAACAGGAATGTTTGGCTGAAGGTCACCTTGAATATTTGATTTTGTATTGAATGATTTTTTTTTTTTTGCAGCAGTGTTTATGCTGTGTGTGCGTGCATGTGTGTGTGTGTGTGTATGTGTGTGCATGCTGGTGTGTGTGTGTGTGCTGGTGTGTGTGTGTGTGTGTGTGTGCATGCGTGTGTGCTTGTGAGTGTATAACAGGGATCATTTATCATCTGCTCAGACATGCGGTTGCCACTTATCAATGAAACTATGCCAATAATTATGCACATACATTTTAGCATATCCCTTACACTTACAAAACAAAAGAGCTACTGTGCGTAGTACCAAACATTAAAGGTGAATTTTCAATGTCCACCTCAGATGGAGAAGGGGGTCCAATCCGAGCAGAGACGTGGAAAGCCATCATAGAAGAAACACTCAGCGGTGAGGAAGAGGAGGAGGACAGCAGCCTCATAACTTCTTCGCCAAGAGATCAACGTCAGGGTGCCTTCCCTCACCCTCCCCAACCCAAACACTCCGCAGCTTTTCCCCGCATCTCAGTCTCTGACACCGTCATCAACCCCACGTCGTCTCGCAAGCCTCCTCTCCATCGCTACAACTCTGAGACCTCCGACTCAGACGGCCGCGACAGTCGGGTCAGCCTTCCGGAAATCTTGTCCACCTCGCTCATCAACACACCACAAGGGGGTGGGGCCCCTAACAACGACCCTGTACAGTATTACAGCAGCAGGAATGGAGTTAGAACCAGTTCCTCTCTGGACAATATGGTTCGCAATGACCTGTCCAGGGAAATGCCGCCTGGTCAAATGTCGTCTAACGGTCAGGGGATGGCAGGAACGCCGCTAACTGTGGAGGATCTTGGGGACCAGGGGCAGACTACTCCCACACCCCACCCACCTTCATCGGACAGATCGACGTCAAGAAGAACCTTGATGACCAGAAAGAACTCACTGGAGAGAGAACCCAGCAGTTAAAGTTATGTTCATGAATTGTAGTACTGTGATCAAAAAGACAGAAAAACAAGAAACGAATAAAGAAAGAAAAAGAAGAGAAAGACAGAAAAAAAGAAAAAGAAGCTGGTTGTGAGATTTCAGTGTAAATAAACCACAGTGTGAATGCTCCAAATGTATAACAAATGGTTAAAAACCTGGTCAATCTTAACCAAAGGTGCTTGATAATGTCTGATACTGTATGCAACAAATAGATATTTTCTAGAAAATCTGTGCATCGTAGAAATACCAGTTAAGACTTATTATGTTTCTCCTCTCTAACGGCTTCCTGCAAACATATGCAATAGACTGAATTTGATTTGATTTGATTTGCTTTGACTATTTCTTTCTTGTCTTTTTTTATTACGTCAAAGGAAATTGCAAAAGACTAATGGAGATTAATAAAAAATAAAAAAAATTTCTTGTGACTGCTCAACACTACTCTTCAGATTTGTTTCTACTGCATTTATTTGTTCTCTTGTTGGTATTGAATTGTGAATAATTCACAAATCACATTTACTTTCTGTGAAATTGAATTCCTGCATTTAATTCTGTCCATCTTCTGCGTTCGTGGGCTGAAACTCCCACATACACTCGTGGTTTTTTTGCACGAGTGGACTTTTACGTGTATGACCGTTTTTTACCCCGCCATTTAGGCAGCCATACGCCGTTTTCGGAGGAAGCATGCTGGGTATTTTCGTGTTTCTATAACCCACCGAACTCTGACATGGATTACAGGATCTTTTTCGTGCGCACTTGGTCTTGTGTGTACACACGGGGGTGTTCGGACACCGAGGAGAGTCTGCACACAAAGTTGACTCTGAGAAATAAATCTCTCGCCGAACGTGGGGACGAACTTACGCTGACAGCGGCCAACTGGATACAAATCCAGCGCGCTACCGACTGAGCTACATCCCCGCCCTAATTCTGTCCATGAAAATATGTTCATTAAAAAAATGAAAATGATCCTTGAGTGTTCTGGGTTGGTTTTTTTTGCATGCATGTCAGCTACATATGTGTGCACACCCTACCTGCCTTTTAAATACACCCCTATGCATACCTGCTCATGCAAATACACTGACAACACACATACAAACACACACAAACGCATGCACACAGGAGCGCAGATACTGACTTTGATCCATTTCACTCCTAATTTTAAACATAAACAAGAAGGGCAAAGCCCATACGACTCACATGCTTTACACATTTTTCCTTCCAAAATACATGTGACCTTGACCCAAGGTCAAGGTCATCCAAGGTCATGCAACACAAAGCTGTTAATTCAAGACATAGGAAGTACAATGGTGCTTATTGGCTCTTTCTACCATGAGATATGGTCACTTTTAGTGGTTCACTACCTTATTTTGGTCACATTTCATAAGGGTCAAAGTGACCTTGACCTTGATCATATGTGACCAAATGTGTCTCATGATGAAAGCATAACATGTGCCCCACATAATTTTTAAGTTTGAAACAGTTATCTTCCATAGTTCAGGGTCAAGGTCACTTCAAAATATGTATACAATCCAACTTTGAAGAGCTCCTGTGACCTTGACCTTGAAGCAAGGTAAACCAAACTGGTATCAAAAGATGGGGCTTACTTTGCCCTATATATCATATATAGGTGAGGTATTCAATCTCAAAAACTTCAGAGAAAATGGGAAAAATGTGAAAAATAGCTGTTTTTTAGGCAACATTTATGGCCCCTGCGACCTTGACCTTGAAGCAAGGTCAAGATGCTATGTATGTTTTTTGGAGCCTTGTCATCATACACCATCTTGCCAAATTTGGTACTGATAGACTGAATAGTGTCCAAGAAATATCCAACGTTAAAGTTTTCCGGACGGACGACTCGGGTGAGTACATAGACTCACTTTTGCTTCGCATGTGAGTCAAAAAGGTGCTGATTATTATAACTGTATTTTTTTCAACAATACTCTTGACACCAGTCTTCAAAGTCACAATCATAATGCCCAGCACACACACCTTATCTTCAACTGCCTAATCAATAAAAACAGTAGGAGAGGATTTACTTATACCTTTTCCACCAACCAAACACAGAGCACATTAGGCTTTCAATGTCTCCCAATTTCTCTCTGTTAGCTTTACTGCTTTACATCCCCCCCCCCACTTTCAAAGAAAAAAAAGGAACAACATGCACAAAAAACCAGCAGAATACCACCAAGAAATCATGATCAGTCTGTGAAGTTTATTCTAATAACGAAGACATATTTCTAGCAGCTGCTGATAATCACAGTGATGGAAATGTTGAGCCTTGAAGGAAGTCTGGGAAACGGAGGAATATCGCACATTTATAGAGAAGTTCAACCCAACAGGATCATTATTTGATGTCACAGACTAGTGTACCCAATTCAACTGCCGGATGAACCTTCAAGCTTGTCTATTTTTGCTGCTGTTTCTGTCCACGGAGCTTGCTGATTCCGCCTTCCTGGTCGCGGGAAGTAGGACTGTAGATGTAGCAGTGAAGTAGATCTGTTACTGCTGAGCCAAGCTTAACTGTTCTGCTTTGTCGATGACAGTCTGCAGTTCTTGGTCCAGGTTTTCACACACAGTCTTCATGGAGTCAGCTAGCACCTTACTCACTGGGTCTGTGTGTTGTAGCTGTAACAAAAGCAAGAACTATGTTAGGACTTTGGAACAGGTAGAAAAGATAAACAAAAACTAAAAGTCACAAAACGATGTACATCTGCAAACATTAAAAACAAATTCACACATTATATGAGTGCACTCAAAACACACACACACACACACGCACGCATTCTCAAATACACACATACACTCATTCACACACATACTCACACACAGACAAGACAAAACAAGATTGACTGACCGACCCACTCTCTCACTCACTCACTCACACAACGGAAGAATCAGGTCAGGCTTTAGTCTAAAGCAAACACGATCCCTGGGCTAAACAGAACAAAGCAATCACAGCATTACAAAGACAAACAAACACACGGACAGCCCGGGCACACACCTTGATCTTGTTGACAACTCCCTTCAACATAAACTTTGCGGATGACAGCATCTGTGTAGCCTGCTGTGTGTTGTCCATCTGCTGTACACACGACTGGTAGGCTGTGAAGATAAAACAGTACAGTTTGAAACATTCCACAGAAATACATAGAAAGCCTAGCGTTGACCTAAGTCCCTCCACAACTACTGCAATTTAACAATTTTGGCAAAAAGTATACCTTTATGAAAACATGCATGTATGCAGGCATAGACACAAGCACGCACACACACACACTGAAAACTCAGTGTTATGCCTAAAATTCTTAATGGTTACACGCTGGATTCTACTTCCGCATGTGCAGTAGAGTATGACAACACAAAATGTATAACTCTCAAGCAAACAAAGCAATAGAAGCACTCAAAAGATGAGAAAAAAAATGAGAACTAATTTCCCAACCCGTCTGTGGTCAATGGCATAATTCCAAGCGCTTTCTCCTCTTCCTTCAGTTAATCTAGCTCAACAGCACTGTAGTTTAATTCAATTATCTGCAATTAGCTTTTTTAAGTTTATCATAAAGAATCAGAGCCAAAGTAAAACCAGTGACATGTGTACTCACTTTTGGCCAGCTCCAGCGACTGCTGGGCAATCTTCTCACACTGCTGTTGGTCTTTCTCCCAGCCCGACTTCTGCGTCACACAGCGGTGAGACTTCTGCAGGTACTGGGCAGTCTGTCAATTACAGCAACAGTGAGTATGAGATGTACACAGGTGCTCACTTCAAAACAACTCTTTCACAGACAAAACAACAGAAAACTATACTGAATCAATCAATCAATCTATATGAGGCTTATATCGCGCGTATTCCGTGGGTACAGTTCTAAGCGCAGGGATTTTTTTAATTTTTTTATTTTTTTATTTTATGCAATTTATATTGCGCACATATTCAAGGCGCATGGATTTATTTGTGCCGTGTGAGATGGAAATTTTTTTACACAATACATCACGCATTCACATCGGCCAGCAGATCGCAGCCATTTCGGCGCACATCCTACTTTTCACGGCCTATCATTCCAAGTCACACGGGTATTTTGGTGGACATTTTTATCTATGCCTATACTTCTTCTTCTTCTGCGTTTGTGGGCTGAAACTCCCACGTACACTCGTGTTTTTTGCACGAGTGGAATTTTACGTGTATGACCGTTTTTTACTCCGCCATTTAGGCAGCCATACGCCGTTTTCGGAGGAAGCATGCTGGGTATTTTTGTGTTTCTATAACCCACCAAACTCTGACATGGATTACAGGATCTTTTTTGTGCGCACTTGGTCTTGTGCTTGCGTGTACACACGGGGGTGTTCGGACACCGAGGAGAGTCTGCACACAAAGTTGACTCTGAGAAATATATCTCTCGCCGAACGTGGGGACAAACTCACGCTGACAGCGGCCAACTGGATACAAATCCAGCACGCTACCGACTGAGCTACATCCCAGCCACTATGCCTGTACAATTTTGCCAGGAAAGACCCTTTTGTCAATCGTGGGATCTTTAACGTGCACACCCCAATGTAGTTTACACGAAGGGACCTCGGTTTTTTGTCTCACCCGAAAGACTTCACAGAAACATTGACAACAACATCCAACATCCTCGCTAATCATCAAGACCAACAAGTATAAAGACACACACACACACACACAGGCAGACATATATGATAAAACATAGGTATTTCTGTTCATCAACAAAAGCTGAGAGTAAACTCTACCTTCTCCAAATCCGGAGTGTGACTGGGAGTTTCAGCACGACACAGGTCAGCATATAACTGCCACACATCCCCGTCACTTGTCACCTGCACACACAAACAAAATGAAAACCTGTTATGGGCCAGATGAATACCTTCCCATGTACAAACGATACCGTCAATACATACTTTGTTAATTCCAATATATAAACTGTTTGGTCAACTGAACGGATTAAAATTTGCAAGGCATCAAGAAGAAAGAACACAAATGTATGTAATTCAGTCAACCCCCTCCATGAAAACCCTTCCATTTTAGACTTCTCCTCTTTTCAGATTAACTTTTTAATATCAGTAAAATTACCTCCGTTTCAAGACTCTCCGTCTTTTTTTTTCTCTCCAAAAATCTAACATCCCCAGATTTTTGGTAATCTTAAAGAAGTCGCGCAAGGCGAAATTACAACATTTAGTCAAGCTGTCGAACTAACAGAATGAAACTGAACTCACTGCATTTTTACAGCAATAGCGTATACTCGTAGCATCGTCAGTCCACCGCTCGATGCAAAGGCAGTGAAATTGACAAGAAGAGCGAGGTAGTAGTTGCGCTGAGAAGGATAGCACGCTTTTCTTTATCTCTATTCTTTTTAACTTTCTGAGCGTGTTTTTAATCCAAACATATCACATCTATATGTTTTTGGAATCAGGAACCCACAAGGAATAAGATGAAATTGTTTTTAAATCGATTTCGGAAATTTTATTTTAATAATAATTTTTATATTTTTAATTTTCAGAGCTTGTTTTTAATCCGAATATAACATATTTTATATGTTTTTGGAATCAGAAAATGATGAAGAATAAGATGAACGTAAATTTGGATCGTTTTAAAATTTTTATTTTTTTTTTACAATTTTCAGATTTTTAATGACCAAAGTCATTAATTAATTTTTAAGCCACCAAGCTGAAATGCAATACCAAAGTCCGGCCTTCGTCGAAGATTGCTTGGCCAAAATTTCAATCAATTTGATTAAAAAATGAGGGTGTGACAGTGCCGCCTCAACTTTTACAAAAAGCCGGATATGACGTCATCAAAGGTATTTATCAAAACAAGTCGCGTAAGGCGAAAATACAATATTTAGTCAAGTAGCTGTCGAACTCACAGAATGAAACTGATCGCAACGCAACGCAGCAAGACCGTATACTCGTAGCATCGTCACTCCACCGCCCGTGGCAAAGGCAGTGCCCGTGGAATTGACAAGAAGAGCGGGGTATTCGTTGCGCTGAGAAGGATAGCACGCTTTTCTGTACCTCTCTTCGTTTTAACTTTCTGAGCGTGTTTTTAATCCAAACATATCATATCTATATATTTTTGGAATCAGGAACCGACAAGGAATAAGATGAAAGTGTTTTTAAAACGATTTCGAAAAAAAAATTTTGATAATAATTTTTATATATTTAATTTTCAGAGCTTGTTTTTAATCCGAATATAACATATTTATATGTTTTTGGAATCAGCAAATGATGGAGAATAAGATAAACGTAAATTTGGATCGTTTTATAAATTTTTAATTTTTTTTACAATTTTCCGATTTTTAATGACCAAAGTCATTAATTAATTTTTAAGCCACCAAGCTGAAATGCAATACCGAACCCCGGGCTTCGTCGAAGATTACTTGACCAAAATTTCAACCAATTTGGTTGAAAAATGAGGGCGTGACAGTGCCGCCTCAACTTTCACGAAAAGCCGGATATGACGTCATCAAAGACATTTATCAAAAAAATGAAAAAAACGTTCGGGGATTTCATACCCAGGAACTCTCATGTCAAATTTCATAAAGATCGGTCCAGTAGTTTAGTCTGAATCGCTCTACACACACACACACACACACACACACACGCACAGACAGACAGACAGACAGACACACATACACCATACCCTCGTTTCGATTCCCCCTCGATGTTAAAATATTTAGTCAAAACTTGACTAAATATAAAAAAGAAAAAAAAGTCCGGGGATATCATTCCCAGGAACTCTCATGTCAAATTTCATAAAGATCGGTCCATTAGTTTGGTCTGAATCGCTCTACACACACACACGCACAGACAGACAGACACACACACATACACCACGACCCTCGTCTCGATTCCCCCTCTACGTTAAAACATTTAGTCAAAACTTGACTAAATGTAAAAATGGGGGGTAGGGGTCCATTGAAGTAAGAAAAGTCTACAGTAAAACCAGTAACCTACCTTGGCAGTAATGCGACCAAACAGTTCCAGCATCTTGGGGTGGAGTCGTGCAGAAGGCTTCCCTCCTGCGTCTTCCATGTCGGTCACCACTGCTTTCACCACAATACGCAGCACCTGCAACCACAAGATAGCTAATACACAATTGACATACAGAAGGAAGAGTTACAAAACACTAGCAAGGCACTAGCAAAACACACTGGAAACACCTACCACCTTTGCTGTCTTTACACATTATATAATCAGGAAGACAGCATCAAGTATGACAGTTCTAACAACATCAACAGCATGCTATGATTTCCATGTTCCAATTCACTGTTCAGCCACACACAAAAACAAAAAAACAGTAGCAAAGAAAGATGAAATTTTGTTTTGGTTTTGCAAATGGTAAATTTAGATTGCTTGGTGTAATCTAGTTGGAATTCTTGGTTTCACACATCAAACAGTATGATTACTGTTAAAACATTGGATTTGCTCTGATACTCTCAGGTGTTCACACATTCTGTCCTCAACACTGATACAACCCCTTTTGTTGCCCTCATCCACAAGGCATCAACACTAGACCTTCAAAGGAAAGTAAAGAAGCTGAAACAATCATCATAATAGTTGCTACATGTATTTACCTCCGTGTCAGTCCACTTTTCTTTCAAATCAAGCAGACGATGATACGCTTGGATGACCTCATCAAACTCTCCGCAGTCTGTGGCAAACTGGATGAACATGATTTTTCAGAAGTTACACATGCAGGACCAACCTTGACAAGGTCTAATTAAAGGCACAGTAAGCCTCCCGTAAACCATCACAGATACTGTCAGGCTTTTACACACAGTACAAACACCCTTCCATTTGAACGCTCACCAAACGGGAACATCCTAGGTACCCTACGTAAAGAGCGAGCAATTTTCAAAGAATTTATTTTTGCGTGGTTTATCTTTTCCCTGAGCCATCGTGAACCCGTGTGATCCAGTTTCCCTTTTTCACAATGCAGTCGTCAGTTTGTAATTTGAATGCGGCTCGCTGTGAGCTTATCTGCAATAGCACGTTATTATGTACATGTACCTCTGAGTTTTCACGAAACAAACGAATGTGGTTCATAAGAACTCTAGCGATGGCTTTTGACTGCCTATAAACCGCCGTCTGCTACGAAAACCACGACCTTGCGTGACCCTGCTTCCGGGCTTTTCTTTTTTCAAACTTTCAAAACTTCCAATTGTATTGATCTTGTCTTGATGAAAAAATAATTCTTTTATGATTTAAGAATGTTTGTGTAACAAGCTGTCAATTTATTATTTAGATTTTAAAAGTTAGGTCTAGCGCAAAAACGCACCACGGTCCGATTCATTCTGATAATCATCGCTCCACGGCTATCGCCAGTTGAAGGGAAGTAACTCATTTTTGACCTGAGTTCAGGATGGGTCCGATTGTGATGGAGACAATCCGAAAAATTAATTCTTTGAAAATTACTCGCTCTTACTTTACGTAGGGCACCTAGGATGTTCCCGTTCGGTGAGTGTTCAAATGGAAGGCTGTTTGTACTGTGTGTAAAAGCCTGACAGTATCTGTGATGGTTTACGGGAGGCTTACTGTGCCTTTAAGTATCAAATATCAAAATGCATGTGTAACTCACTAACTGGTTTTATCATTGTGTTATTATTGATTAGAGATTAACTGAACTTCATGAGTGGATACATATACAACGACAAACAAATCTTTTCAGATTTTCCGTCCACAATAGAACAGATGTGACAACCAGCAGATCACTTCTTTATTCTCTGTATGACAGGGTGATCTGTCACACATAAAATGCTAAGAACATTAGTTTGAATTTCTGTTACATCTTAACTGTTTGATATATACATGTACTATCATACAAAAATAAATTCTGCAATAAATGAGTGAAAAGTAAAAGGCTCTTGAAAAACAAACAAAAAAACCCAGCAAAGCTAAGAGCAAGAAAAATGCTGAAAATTTGTGTTAAGTGTTCCTTTGCCAGATAAAGAAAGATGATGCTAACTGAAGAACTATATAATTTTAAAAAATTTGAAGCAATTTCTGAAACTTTGTTTATTTTTTAATTTTATTTTTTTAACTCAACTAGTACTTTAATGCAACAGCAGACACAAGCAAAATGTAAAGGAACAGTTCAGGAAGAGACTTGTGTGCAAACTTACCAGAAGACAGTTTTCCCACAGTCGCCAGTTCTCATAGTTACATTTGATGGCGTCCTTCAAGGTCAGAAATGCCATTCTCCTGAGAAAAAGTAACCGAAAAACTGATGAAACCAACAATTTTTTTATTGCATCTTCTTTGTTCATGGGCTGAAACTCCCATGTACACTCGTGTTTTTGCAAGGGTGGATTTTTACGTGTATGACCGTTTTTACCCCGCCATTCAGGCAGCATACGTCGATTTCGGGGAAAGCATGTTGGGTATTTTCGTGTTTCTATAACTCACCAAATTCTGACATTGATTACAGAATCTTTTCCGTGCGCACTTGGTCTTGTGTTTGCGTGTACACACGAAGGGGAATAAGGCACTAGCAGGTCTGCACATAAGCTGACCTAAAAAATCGGACAAATCTGCACCCTTAACCCACCAGGCGGCTGCGGCCAGGATGTGAACTCACGACCTTACAATCAAGAGGCCGATGTCTTATTCTCAACGCCACTGCGCCTGTCTTTAATTGCATAAAAAGATACGTTAACATTGAAAGTAAGCCACATTTAATCTTTCAGAATAGCAGGCACCCAAAGATCTGCTGGGATAGCTTACAAATCAATTTAATACTGCATTCTTCTCCAAAGACAGAGTATGGTTGCCTATAAGGGAGAGTGATTGAAAACAGTTGCACAAGTAATCTTCCCATTCTGATAACAAAACCACATTCTCAGTAACAAGTGGACCCACAAGTGTTAAGCGCAAGTACCCTCCAAAAGAACAACACTGCATTCTTAACAGGTGTTTTCTGTAGTTATCATTTACAAATAATTTTGATTTAACAATGAAAAACTCACTTCTTTTGCAGTCTGGCATAAGCTGTTGCCAGGTTGCTCCACGCTTCATAGTTCTGAAACCAAAAAACACTTTATTTGAAAATAATTAATGTTATTTCCAAAGAAAAATGAGTCAAACATTTCTTGACAGACCTTCATTGAAGCGTGTGTGTTGGTGTGTGTGTGTGCTCACACACATGTATGCATGTGTGGGTGTGTCTGTACAATGATATTTGTTGCTGACAAAGATCACCTTCAAATATGATTGACCACAGCACTGTTTTCCCACCCTCTACTCACTTTCTATCCCCAACCTATCCCTTCCACACATACACATACAGACATTATATAATCACTCCCAAGACAGAAGAAAGCTACCGTCTGTTTCAAAGACTGAAGAAGAGAATAACTTACGTCAGAGTTAATGTTGACGCATCTTTTGAAGGCCCTAACAGCAGAAGAAGGCTACTCCCCGTTTCAAACACTGAAGGAAAGAATAACTTACATCATAGTCAATGTTGACGCATCGCTTGAAGGCCCGGACAGCAGACTCGTAATTCTTGGCGGCCATGCAGGCACATCCACATGTGAACCACACTGGGATCTGTGAGAGAGGTATACACAATGCAGATCAAAAGCACAGTACAGTAATTTAGGCTTTAGTCAGCAGTCTCCTCCCAGTTAGAAATACTGTTTGGATAAAACATCACACACACATCCAACCCAATTTGGTCCAATTTTTGTATTGTACTGTGCAGACATGAGCTCATAAAAGTGCCCCAAAAAACACACAAAAGAAAGCATGCCCCCCCCCCCCCCCTCAACATTTTTGTGAAGAATTGATGCCAATTGAAATTGTGCATTCTTGGGACCCCATGCATGATCTCTTAAAAATGACAGAAATCCAACCACTGAAGTGGAACAAATATCACACCTGCTGTAAAACTAGAACTAAACTGTCTTTGGTGTTTAAGATTAACCTCTCTTGGATCTCTGCTTCCTAAAAACTAAATGATGTGCCTCGCCCAAAATGTGTATGCAGCAACCCAATAACATGCGCTGTCTAAAGGTTACATTTAACCATTACGTTTCCTTTACATGTCGGATTGCTGCAACATGAACAAGTCGCGTAAGGCGAAAATACAACATTTAGTCAAGCTCAGTCGAACTCACAGAATGAAACTGAACGCATTGCATTTTTTCCGCAAGACCGTACACTCGTAGCAAAGGAAGTGAAATTAACAATCCAGAAAAGCGCGGTTGCGGTTGAGCTGAGGAGGATAGCACGCTTTTCTATATCTCTATTCTTTTTAACTCTCTGAACATGTTTTTAATCCAAACATATCATATCTATATGTTTTTGGAATCAGGAACGGACAAGGAATAAGATGAAATTGTTTTTAAATCGATATCGGAAATTTAATTTTCATCATAATTTTTATATTTTTAATTTTCAGAGCTTGTTTTTAATACGAATATAACCTATTTATATGTTTTTTGAATCAGAAAATGATGAAGAATACAATAAACGTAATTTTGGATCGTTTTATAAAAAAAAAATTTATTAAAATTTTCAGATTTTTAATGACAATTAATTTTTAAGCCTCCAAGCTGAAATGCAATACCAAAGTCCGGCCTTCATCAAAGATTGCTTGGCCAAAATTTCAATCAATTTTATTGAAAAATGAGGGTGTGACAGTGCCGCCTCAACTTTTACAAAATGCCGAATATGACGTCATCAAAGACATTTATCAAAAAAATGAAAAAAACGTCTGGGGATATCATACCCAGGAACTCTCAAGAAAAATTTCAGGAAGATCGGTCCAGTAGTTTGGTCTGAATCGCTCTACACACACACACACACACACACAGACACACACACACACACACACACATACACCACGACCCTCATCTCGATTCCCCCCTCAATGTTAAAACATTTAGTCAAAACTTGACTAAATGTAACAAAAGCATGATACACAAGGCAAGCACCAATGCAGAGAGTGGCTTACCTGTAGAGAGTTGAGAGCCAATGACTTTTCAAAACAGTCCACTGCCTCCTCAAACTGCAAACAGAAGTAGACATCATTTAAAAAAAAAAAAACATTCCGAGGAATCATACCACACTTAAGTCAATCTTTTTTTTCCTGCTGTGTCTAAACAGAGCACACACCAAAGATGCCTTCTTTCCTGTTTAAGCCATCTTTTAAATCATCATAGGTAGGCTATTTTCTGTGCAGAATGGGATTAAAAAAAAAAATTCCGTAGCTAACACCTATTACAATCTGTGAAACGACTTCAGGAAAACTGACTAGCAAAAACTTAACAGGTAAATATTGTTCTAGTGCATTAGACCCCAAATTTATGTAAACAGTGCATTACAAAATCAGACACCCTTTCATTTGCACAACAAAACCATTGGTAAGCACACCGTGTCTGGCATTTCATTCTGCACACTTCAAAACAGATTCTATTGTACACGTTTATTTTCAAGTCCATCAGAGCATCCTTGATTCCACAGGTAAAATTCATGTGGTTTTTCACCACCTGATGACATAAGTCTTGAAGAACACAAACCAATAATACAGTGAAACCTGTTAGACTCTCCTTTTTAAGACTCCCTTTAAATCAAGACCTGATCTTCTCAGACCGTCTCTTCACAGGGTCATAAAATTTACCTGTTTTAAGACCTGTTCTCTTCTGAAAGACCTGAATTCATCCGATTTTTGCAGGCCTTAGATTACATGTACCACTGTGCTACAAGATAAGAGGCTGAGAAAACAAGAACCCTGACCTTTTCCTCAGCGAAGTAGACGTAAGCGAGACACCTCATGGCTCGGGCACTCCTCTGATTGGACATCTCCCAGGCCTTCTCGTAGTGGGTTTTGTTGCGTGTTACGTCACCAAGGTAACACAGCAGTGTGGGCGTCTCCTTCACCGCCAACTGTTCTCGGATCACCGACTCTGCCTGGACGCACACACAGTAAAAAAACAAAGCAGACTTAATGGTTATTTTGTGGAACATTCATTTAAAAAAAAAAACACAGGACGACAGACATAAATGTCTATCTGCTTCAGATCGATTTCTTTTTTTTTTAGAATTCACTTCTCATCCATAAATGAGCACTTACTTCTGTCATTTCAATCTGAGCTCGCAGCCTAGAACAATGAGCATTTACACAGTAACTCTTTTCATTAGGAAAATTAATCAAAGAAATGCAGCTTGAAATGCAACTCATACAAAAATTGCAGTGAAACTAGCACAATAACATCGAAAAACAAAAACAAATTGCTTTCTGACCAGATATTACTAAAATTTGAACAAGCACTATGACAACAAAAAGAAGTGATGAGACAAATTATTAGCTGCCTAAAAGTTCTTCATCTGAAAAATGCAGTTTAAGGTAGCACAAGACACATACAATGACCATCTATAGAAAGAAAAAGTCGCGTAAGGCGAAATTACTACATTTAGTCAAGCTGTGGAACTCACAGAATGAAACTGAACGCACTGCATTTTTTCACAATGACCGTAGTCCGTCGCTTGTGCAAAACGGAGTGAAACTGACGAGCCTGTTCAGCGCGGTAGTGGTTTCGCTGTGCTGCATAGCACGCTTTTCTGTACCTCTCTTCGTTTGAACTTTGTGAGCGTGTTTTTAATCCAAACATATCATATCTATATGTTTTTGGAATCAGGAACCGACAAGCAATAAGATGAAATTTTTAAATCGATTTCGAAAATTTGATTTTGATAATAATTTTTATATTTTTAATTTTTAGACCTTGTTTTTAATCCGAATATAACATATTTATATGTTTTTGGAATCAGAAAATGATGAAGAATAAGATGAATGTAAATTTGGATCGTTTTATAAAAAAATAATTTTAATGACCAAAGTCATTAATTAATTTTTAAGCCACCAAGCTGAAATGCAATACCGAAGTCCGGCCTTCGTCGAAGATTGCTTGGCCAAAATTTCAATCAATTTGATTGAAAAATTAGGGTGTGACAGTGCCGCCTCAACTTTTACAAAAAGCCGGATATGACGTCATCAAAGACATTTATCGAACAAATGAAAAAAACATCTGGGGATATCATACCCAGGAACTCTCATGTCAAATTTCATGAAGATTGGTCCAGTAGTTTTCTCTCAATCACTCGACACACACACACGCACACACACAGTGACACAAACACAGATACACCACGACCCTCATCTCGATTCCCCCTCTATGTTAAAACATTTAGTCAAAACTTGACTAAATGTAAAAAGCCAAAATGTTATCTGTATACTAGCTCCCATCAACTTCTTTCCCAGATCACTCAAAGAACAAGAAATTCCTCCGAGGTAGGAAAAACACCCCCGTCCTTACCATTCTCACTGCCACCAACTGAGAAGGTTATTTCCCTTTGACCATTAATATGTCCCTCTATAAGTCCTTGTAGAATCTTAATCCACCAATAACTCCCTAACCGTGTGTTTGACTGGTCCCAAGTTTTGTAAGGACCGTCTCAGGAATGTATAGAACCTGTTCACTAAGTTTGGTGACGATCGGTCCGTTCATTCTTGAGATCTATATGCGAACACAAACACACAAACAAACACATCGACCGAATCCTATACACACCCCTATACCGGGGGTGTAATAATGAACAAGAGAAACCCATACAAACAATACCTTTTCTCGCTTGCCCAGTTGCTGGTAGCAAGCAATGACATTTTCCCACAGTTGCAAACGTTCATAGATATCCAGCGCTGCGCTGGTGCAACCCATAGATATCAGCACAGTTGCTAACTCACTCTGCACAATTACAGTAGCAATCAGAAACAGATCCTTAAGAAATAAACAGCATCATCATAAGAAGCAATTTGAAAACTACCAAAAGGTGCTCAGACGATCGCATAAAAAGAATCAAGATACATGTATCTACATGGACAACTTTATCACCTCGAATGAGAAATCATGTGTGGTGCTTGTCACAACAATAAACAACATACAACGAACATGTGAAAACATGAAAGAAAAGAAAATTCAATCTACGAAAAGAAAATGTTCACTAAACAATATTTATCCAGTTCATTGCACGAATCATTTCAACAAAGAGAGGCTAAACCAGATAGAAACATCGATTCATGATTCACATTTATACCATAAATAACCATACATTTTTGTTACCTTGACAGTACCTGCACAAGACGTTTTTTCTGTGTGGATGTAAGTGTGTAACCGTGCACACTTGATATCACTCTTTAAAATTCTTATTGTAAGAATAGCTTGTTGTGTGGTCCCAAGTTTGTGTATGAAATGCCACCCGTTGTCACACAAATAAAATCATGTTTAAACCAAACCACCAAAACACATTCTCTAGGCAAAACAATAATGTATGTGATTACTTACCTGTAGAGCCCAGGAGGTTGGAGGTCGCGCAGCGAAAAACAGCTGTAACCTCACTGCTGCGCCTGGTTCAGGTTTCTGGATCTGGTTCACTAAATCCTGCACATTTACATCAATCAATCAATCAATATGAGGCTTATATCGCGCGTATTCCATGGGTACAGTTCTAAGCACAGGGATTTATTTTTTTAATTTATTTTATTTTTTTAAAATTTTTCTTTTATGCAATTTATATTGCGCACATATTCAAGGCGCAGGGATTTATTTATGCCGTGTGAGATGTAATTTTTGTACACACTACATCACGCATTCACATCGGCCAGCAGATCGCAGCCATTTCGGCGCATATCCTACTTTTCACGGCCTATTATTCCAAGTCACACGGGTATTTTGGTGGACATTTTTATCTATGCCTATACAATTTTGCCAGGAAAGACCCTTTTGTCAATCGTGGGATCTTTAACGTGCACACCCCAATGTAGTGTACACGAAGGGACCTCGGTTTTTCGTCTCATCCGAAAGACTAGCACTTGAACTCACCACCTAGGTTAGGAAAGGGGGGAGAAAATTGCTAACGCCCTGACCCAGGGTCGAACTCGCAACCTCTCGCTTCCGAGCGCAAGTGCGTTACTACTCAGCCACCCAGTCCTACAAACATATGCACCTGATTGCAAACATGAGAGAAAAGTAATACGGTTGATGAAAATGAGATACAATTTATACCTTTGTGTCTGCATCTTTGGGTGGTTGGGTGATATGATAGACATATCTTCCTTGGCTGATACTTTCATTTCCAATTCCATCACCTTTACAAGTCCTCGTTAAGTACAAACATTTCAAATTACGTATTTCCTGCTCATCAATCTTTCACAGAATTGTGTGAAATAACAATCGAGAGCCCCCCGCGGGTTAGGGGGAGTCCCATATTGGTTGGGACGAGAAAGAATTTACCCGATGCTCCCCAGCATGTCGTGGGAGGCGACTAGCGGATTCTGTTTCTCCTTTTACCCTTGTTGGACGTTTCTTGTGTAGAATATGGTCAATGTTTGTAGAGATTTTGGTCAAGCAGTGTGTAGGAAATGTTAAGTCCTTTGTACTGGAAACTTGCATTCTCCCAGTAAGGTCATATATTGTACTACGTTGCAAGCCCCTGGAGCAATTCTTTGATTAGTGCTTTTGTGAACAGGAAACAATTAACAAGTGGCTCTATCCCATCTCCCCTCTTCCCTCCGTCGCGATATAACCTTGAATGGGTGAAAACGACGTTAAACACCAAATAAAGAAAGAAAAAACAATCGAGAGGTGCTCAAGTTATGATCAACATTAATAAAAACATCACACTAACATCTATTTATTGAGTGTACAGTGGAACCCGCCTTTTACGACCTTCAAACATATGTGACCCTCCACCACGAAATGAGTCGCATGTCACCTCGTCCGGAGAGTGTCTGGTAACACTGTGAGGGTCACCTTAGTCACAGGCTTATAACTCACACAGTTTTTGCTCTTTTCTCTAAAACGGGTTTCACCACTGGATAGAGCATAAAAAACTATTTAGGAAAATGTAAAAATATGAAAATCATGCAAAGGTGACATGCGACTCATTCCGTGGTGGAGGGTCACATATGAGAAAAGGGAGGGAGTCTTAAAATAGAGGTAAATTTACAGAGGTTATGAACAGAACATCTGAGAAAGGAGGGTCTTAAAAGGGGGGGTTCTACTGTATGAGAATTGTACATTTCATTTAGATAATCTCAGCTGAACATCTTTTCCTACACTACCCTTGAAAGTCTAGAGCACCAACCTCAAGTTGCTGCATAGCCCTTTCTACGCGCCGTCGACTGTGACATTCCAGTTTACAGCGGAGGGTGAGAGCGGCCACAGCCACGGACCAGCTGGACACTTGTGATAGGATGAACTGAAAATAAAAATGGTCTGTTTGCAGCCTACAATTTTAACATCGATAACAAAAACAATGTTTGTTTGAATCTTCAAAACTTTGCAAATGAACGTTTATGTGCATCTTTAAAACTGTCAAAATCAGGAAATCAAGCGAAATGGGAACACAGATGATTACAAACAGGTAATTTTTCTAATGTGGTTATTTTTTATAACTCTTATCAACACTACTTTGGAGCTGGAGCTGTCATTACTGCATGATGTCTCGTTGAAAGCAAAACCATTCAAATTTATCCGTACCTCCAAATATGTCATAACTTCTTCTTCCGTTAGTTTTTCCTGGGCAACAGCTCTGCGATGACTTTCCCTGCATAAAGAAAGAAGAGGCAAACATAAAGAAAATAGAGATCCAGAACTGTACACCAAAATCAACAGATTCTACATGCGCTTTCCCTTCATATAATAATTCAGTTGACGCACAACAAAATCTCAGATTGTTCCGCAAGAGTTTTTTTTTAGTAAACATGTCAAATTTTGGCATTAATAACAGGCTAGTTTTCTTGGGAATGTGGAACAAATTTCAAAGTGCAAATGGGTAAAGAATTATGATGGGTGTTTTTTCTCTCCAAAAGAATGCATCTATGAATCGACTTGAGCATAACTGAACAGCAAGGAGTTCAGAGCTTATCAACATGGGAAGGTAAAACTTTAACACTCAGTTTCTGAGTCATTAGTAGGTGTGAAAGTGGCGTACACAGTGTACTTACAGTAATAATGAGAAATGAAAAGATCTTTTGACAAAATATAAATTTTATAAGAAATAAACAGATCTTTTGGAAGAGTTTAAAATGAGAAACGAACAGATCTTTTGACACACCGTAAATAAGACATCGAAAGTTTTTCTCAAACTCACATGACTGCTAAAAGCAGCGCCTGTTCCACTGGGGACAACTGTGTGACTTGATTGCTCTCTTCATCTTTGAAGTTAATTTTCTCCAGAACAGTGTCGTCACCAAGTGCTAAACTCTGCAGAAATTCAGACAAAGAGAATCAACATGAAGCTGGCACCACAGATGGTAAAGACACCTTCTCATGCAGTTTTTGTTTTAAACTTGTGAAACTATAAGTGTAATCTTTTCACTCAAAGTTATGTTGCATTCAGAGGATGTAACCCCAATGATCCACGCTAAACAATGCTACTTTTTGAGTCCCAGGAACACACTGGGATTGTTTTTTGTTGTTACATTCTTCAGTAAGCCCCGGTTTACAAAAACTCCAACTGCGATAACTGCACAGCATATATTGTTTAAATGTTCTTCAATGTTTTGACATGTTGTGTTTTTGTTTAAGTTGAAATTGTGATATGCACCACTCATTTCTTTCTCGAGACAATAAACTTGTCTCACATCTAGACATTTATCTGAAAAAGTTGTTACCTCAGGAACAGGGCCAGAGAAGTGTGGATCACAAAGACCGATTGCTGGCAGAGTGTGTTCCCCCTCATCGCGAGTGACCTTCACCATCAGTTGTGCTTTGTGTTCCTGCTGAAAGCGCGTCCTTTTGCCCAGTGCACCTGGAAGACAGCACAACTAAACCAGTCACTAGTGTTTGCCAACTGTGTCACAAATGGTATGAAAATATATATACTTACATGTTTCTGACAGCAAAAGATTTCAAAAACCAACAAAAACAACAGCCTGAATTCAGCTCTTTCTGTATTTTGCCTTTCTCTGGCACTGTTTCGGCACTACTTGTTCTTTTCACTCCTGCTGTTCGTCTTCTTCTCTTTGTCTCTGTTTGCCTGCTTGCTTCTTTCTCTCTCTTTCTGAAGAATCAACATAATGGGCTGACTGCCTCACAACCACAAAACAAAGTCACAACAGATCTGCACATCCATCCTAAATTCTCTATTAACGTACCTGTGAGCTCCATGTTAATGCCAGCCAGCTTTCTGGCCTGTTTGACGTGATCCCTGGACATCTTGTCTTCCCAGTACACCTGACACATGCGTGCTGCTTCTGTGTGGAACAACACCGCCACGTCCCTACCACAGAACCATTTTCCGCAAGTGTCAATATTGTTAATCAATTAACATTTTGTCTCTAAGATGTCAGATTTGTCAGTCTCATGTGAATCTTCCAGGAACACTACCACATCCCTGCCCCATAATCACTATAAACAAGTGTCAATACTGTCAATCAGTTAAAGTTAAACACTTTGCCTCAAAGACAATCTAGCTAACACACCTATGAGGTTTTATATATGGAACAACTACCCCATATCCCTGCAACACAATCACTGCGAAAAAGTTTAAATACATTAGACCCTCCCTTTTCAAAGACTCCCCGCTCTGAGACCTCCCTCTTGCGTTTTTCAGGTTCTGTGTTCAACATATTTGTAAAGTTACAAGCACCTCCATTTTATGGCTCCTCCCTTTTAAGAAATGATTTTTTTCAGATTTTTGGAGGTATTAGGGGTTCCATTGAACCTTCATTGAATCAACAAAATGTTTATCTAACTAAGGTCACTTGGCGAATAACAGTTCTGCTGTTTGCAGTTTTACTGTATCGTACATTTTGCTGAATATTTGTTGGAGGCAAACTAACTCTACTTTATATCCAAAATTCTACACTTACTTCAACATGGAATATAAACATAACACAACGTTTCCAATTTTGTTAACAATCTGAAAGATTTTAGCAGGATTTGTCAGGGCATATACAATATCAGTAATGAAATATTAGTAATTTTCAAACTTAACAATCTGCAATTGTGTCAATGTTGCAGTTGAACACTGCTTCCAGAAGAAAAAAACAGCCCAAAACAATTCTTAGTTACCTGTTCTTGTCGTCACTAATGAGTGTCTCCTTCTTGGAAGCTGAAAAACAAACAGAAAGTAATGACTATAGAACAAAAGTAAGACACAAATGCAGAAATAAACAAAAATAAATGAAGAAAAAATTAATCAAAGCAAACTAAACACATACTCCAGCTACAAATGAGAAAGAAAACTTTCCTCCCTTCTTCACCAACCTGTCTTTGAGAAGTGTGTATGTGAAACAATATTCTCTCTCATATTGCTTTCTCCACATACATGTAATAGCAAACACACACACAAATGTGAGAGCATTTGACAACTTTTTTTTCAAACTTACTTTGTTCTAGTGTGTCTAGGATGGTGGCTCGAAGTGTTGGAGACTTCTGCTCTAACAGACTCTGCTGCACTGACAGACATCTGGCCAGCCACCAATCCCATGTCTGCAAAAACACATCATAATAAAATCACTACAGTAGAACACAAAAAATAAACTCCAGTCGTAACAGTAACACAGACACACACACATTTTGGACACCCCCCTTTGATTGTGCTGTCCAGACAGTCCCATAGTCTGCTGACAAAAGAGCAAACACAGTGGCTCAAATTACACAGACAAGACATATCTGGCACAGATCGACTGTGAATGTTCCAAAAACAAGAATAAAAAAAGGAGAAAGGTTAGTAACTTAGTCCAAAGGAAGGTCTTATCATAGACAAAACAAAACATTCACTAGAACCTCAGTCTATTGATCTTCAAAGTGCACAAACACAATTTTGGCTCAAGTTACACAATGAATCACACCTGTAATGAAGTACACAGATGTCGGCACTCAAGGAAGATGATTCTTGCCAGGTGCAGAAAGCCAGCGAAGCGTGACAAGCTGTAGGCAGGCTCTCCATCTTCACTAAGGTATGACAAAGCTTTTTCCTGAACATCCTGCAACAAAATCAGTCAGTCTACAGTATTCTGGGCTGAGTACAGACACAACGTAAATCAGAAGTCGGGCAAATTTAGGCCAACACATTACACAGCCTTAGGTTTAACTGTTTTGAGAAAAATATATCCATGACAGTGACAAATGTAAGTTGGCATGTAAGCAACTTCCAGACACACACTTCATACTTATATTTTAGGTTCAAGTGTTGTTATCGTTAGAACTGACAATGGCATTGTTCACCATGCTTGACCAGTCAAAATTAATTTCAAGCATTTAATTCTGCCCAACATGAAATGTACATCTCAGCAATGGTGACAGACATTGAAACAGACCAAGAAAGCATTTAATATGAGAGAAAATAACAACAAACCTTGTCATCAGTAAAAGGGTGTGCAAGTACAGCAACTGGAGAAGTTGAAGTGGGAGGACCAAGCCAGTTGTTCTGGATAAAAAGCTGCAGACACGCTGCACCTGTCACCAACACTTCAAACTCCCTGTAATCAATGATAATATGTAACTCAGGGATGTTGCTACAAATCCATACCTATAGGACAAATGTCCTGAGTTCTTCAGCATCAATAGGACATTTGACCGCTTTCAGAAAGTCTAATAGGACATTATGAATTTGCGCCAAACAGCTTATAACACATTCCATGGAATTGTTCCAAAGTCACTGTGTGCCCACACACACACGCACACACACACACACCTACGCGCGCGCGCTGTAGAACACACACATAATATAGTAAATACATCAACACAGTGTGTGTATAATGTTGTATTTGTTTAGTTTCAAAGAAACCACAACAAAGAAACCAACATGAACAACTTCAGAGCTCTTACTTTGATTACAAACTGCATGATTTGGATAAAAGTTGAAAAACAAAATGATCGGTTTGATCTAATGCTGATCTTTTGCGGCATAATTCAGTGCTTCGTCTCGTATCGAAAACAAAAGCAGACGACAAATTTAGTCAGTTGGAGTTGTCTCCCGTACTCCTGCAGCATGCACTGATCTAAAAATAATCCACTATAATAGACGGTTATACCCAAACGGCGCATACCGCAAACGGTTCGGGAATTCCCGACAAAAGAAAAGATCCGCACTGGCAACTCCAGTGTCAGCTGAACACGAGAGCGTTCTGTCTTTTAGAAGATTTGTATCTTGAAATGAAAATTAACGAATATCGCGCTGTCCGAAGGAATGGAGTACATATCGGACAATGACCACGCTCAGGCTAAAACGATAGGACATCTGACCGACATGCGGCAATGTGAATCGGACATTTGGGGATTTTCATCGATAAATGTCCGATGTCCGACGCCTAACAACATCCCTGTGTAATTTAAGATTTGATCTCCAACATACCTCACTACTTGATTTTCAATCATTCATCACACACTACCCTTCTCTTTTTTTTCTAAAATACAGTCAAACAACATCTACACATAACACTGGTGTCGCTGTCAGTGTCATAGTTTGAGAAGTTCAGAACTGATAAAATTCCAATTTTAGGCCAAAAAAAAATTAGGAGTGGTTAAGGTAACATAGCCAAAAAAAATAGGGTAGGAAGGTAGGCAATCACTTTTTTTTTGTTTAACTTTTTTTTCTAATGTGACATTAGAAAAAAAAGTTTAAAAAAAAAAAAAAATGTGTACAAATCAAACCTACTTGACAGGAAAATAAGTGTGCGACTCGAGCGCTGTCGCTTTCATTGCGTTTTCTGCACTCGTTTTTTTTTCTTTTCTTTCTTTCTTTCTTTATTTGGTGTTTAACGTCGTTTTCAACCATTCAAGGTTATATCGCGACGGGGAAAGGGGGGAGATGGGATAGGGGAAAGGGGGGAGATCGTATAGAGCCACTTGTCAATTGTTTCTTGTTCACAAAAGCACTAATAAAACAATTGCTCTGGACAGGGGCTTGCAACGTAGTATAATATATTACCTTACTGGGAGAATGCAAGTTTCCAGTACAAAGGACTTAACATTTCTTACATACTGCTTGACTAAAATCTTTACAAACATTGACTATATTCTATACAAGAAACACTTAACAAGGGTAAAAGGACCGTTAGTCGCCTCTTACGACATGCTGGGTAGCATCGGGTAAATTCTTTCTCGTCCCAACCAATATGGGACTCCCCCATACCCGCGGGGGGATTTTTTTTGTTTTTGTTTTGACAAATGTAAGGCCAAAAAAAAAAAAAGGTCTGTTTACCAAAAAAATAGGGTCGGTAGGTCGGGATTTTTTTTCCCTTTTTTTTCTCCTCCAAAAAACCATATTTTTACGTTATTTGCACAAAAAAAAAGATTTTTTTTTCTCCCCCAAATGCCAAAAAAAAGTCTAGGGTCGCGCGAACACGTGCTCTCAGCGCGCAGCGCTGAACCGATTTTGGTTTTTCTGTAGATCCACTATATCCATTCCCAGTAACTCTTCCTTATCTTCTCCAGTGTTTTGTTTTGCGCGTCTATCCATATTCCCGTTACTACGTTACTATTTTTAGAAGGTCACTGCACGTTACTACTTTTAAATCTCCCTTCCTTCGTGTGGCGTCAATCCATATTCCCGTTACTACGTTACTATTTTAAGAAGGTCACTGCACGTTACTATTTTTAGATCTCCCTTTCTTCGTGCGCCGGCAAAGCCGGCGTACACCCGGCAAAGCCGGGTCCCAGGCTGCGCCTCGGCTCTACTTCTTCCCGGCGAAGCGGGTAATCATCTAGTATGAAATAACTGAGAAACAAATAAAGGGACGTAAGCGCTCTTCATACACATGACATGTCAGTGAGAGTTATGCAGAACCAGTCTCCTGTTAAACGAGAGAATAAATTAACAAGCATCGAACAAGTGATATTGCATGGTCCTCATTAGTCATACACTGCATGTAAATTGTGAATGTTATCACTCTAACAAAATTAATAAACTGACCTGGAAATTTGGCTATCACCTGCTGCTGCAGACAAATGACGTTCAACATTTTTGACAATGCAGCTCTCAAGACTTGGTTGATTTTCCGGGTTTGATCCAAGAATCGGTTTCGCTGCATCGCAACCCAGCACTGCCTCCAAATTGCAATCCAAAAATGATCTCACAATTTCAGGAATGTTTTCGTCATCTGGAAAGGTTAGAAAGAAAAAAAAATCAATTAAATGTACCAATTATCTAAAACAACACTAGAAGTATAACGCTAAACAACGACAACGTAGATCCCTTATTCCCCGCTGATTACCTCATACATATATGAGTGGTGATTTAAGTGTACACTATTCTATGACAACGACTACACTAACCATCAAGTAGCAAATATTGTAAGAGGAAACCCAGAAAAAGACAGAGGTTTCTTCAAGTTGGAATATATACTAATAAATCTGGAATCATGTTGCGGGTTGATACAAATACTAGTATTACCACTGCCCCAAGAAGTATACAGACACAGGTCTAGAAAATACACAAACAGGCACTAGTCTTCTAACTTCTAAGTTCAATCACAGGCGGAAGGTATCGTCCACTGGAGTTTCTGTGATACACTGATATAGGTATGTGTGAGTGACGTCACGAATGCGCAGCTGTGCTGCTCCGCGAAACTTGTGCCCAGACTCGGCTCTCGCGCGCTCAGCGACTCTCTCTCTTTCGCTGTTTTCTAGCCTCGTTTTCGTTTATCGGAAAGACGGCGTTTTCTGTGACGTAGTTCACGTTTTTCCCTTCATTTACATACAAGTTTCAACTTCCCGCGACGCGTAATAGCTGAGCTACGCTAGTTTGAAAGTTTTGGTTCTTCTTCTAACACCATTTTGACATCAAACGTGGATATCAGGTATGTTGATTCTGCAATCAGCTTGTAGAATAATCATTTCTGAGTCTATTTTAGTGATTAGGTTTTGAATTTGTGGTAAGAATTTGGAGATTTGCTCATTTCAATGTGGTCAGTTTTTCAGATCGCGCCAGGAATGGCCGATCAAGTGCTTTTCTGAGAATCTTCATCAAATCTAGACTAGAATCGTTTATACTACTTCTAATTAATGTATTTTACTTTATTAACATTCCGTATGCTTTGGTTTTCTTCTAGCTTTGAAAATAAAAAAGTTAGGCAGGTTTACAGTCGCTTGGTTGTGTTAACGACGGTAATTAATTCACCTTTTATTTAATTAATTAATTAACTAAAAAAAAAATTGTCATTTTTTTTTATTTCAATCAATAGTTCTAGCCATAACAATTCCAGAGATATCTTTGGTTTTCTTCTAGCTTTGAAAATAAAAAAGTTAGGCAGGTTTTTGTTGTTCAGCGCATGTATGTAATCTGGTCACAAATTTTCTAATGTCCAATTAGTAAAACAAAGGACGGGATTTTATTCAATTAAAAATTCGTAACTTTTGAACAAATTGACTCACAGTGTTCATACTTATACCATTGGAATGGTCTTTTTATTATCTTTTCAACAAACTACATTTCATTTATTTCATTTACCTTTCATTTTTTCTCTAACATACCTAACTGATAGTAGTAGTCCAGTGGACGATACCTTCAGCCTGTGGTTCAATCCAATGATATTCGTATTTCACAACAGAAGCTGAAAACATTTTATTACAGAACTTACCAAGGGATTGTCTCAATCTGTCCCCTGTTAAAACAGCTAGTTCCATCGTGCTGATTCGTGATGACAACACACTTTCAGGCACGTTCTTTAAGGGCGCAGCCATGTTAGGTAAGGGAAATCACTCATAACAAGTGGAACATTTTTGGCAGATTACTCTCCCTCACCGGTCGATATTCGTCGGAAGTGACTGTAAAACAGCCAATCAAAGAACTCGTACGAAACAGTCACCAGGGGCTTGTTGCTACACAAGCAAGCAAGTGCTCGAGCTCATCCATCCGTTTCAAACAAAAAACGGTGAGAAATCACAATTTTTATGTTACATTTACGACCAGCCTTTGTTCTGACGATTCATTGCCGTGCGATTGTTTGCTCGATTGCTCTGTTACTGATGCATGTTTGCAAAATGCACTCAATTTTCAAGTCAAAACATGTCGCGTTGAGCAAAAGAGTATCAGAGGAATTTCTTCTTTCTTTAGACTGCCGCCTTCATCAAAGTGAAGATTCTGCAGACTTTGGAGAGAGTTGCGAAGATGATTTGCAGCTGGTGTCATCAGAACTTCCCGGGGGTTCAGTGATAGCTAGTGGGGGGTAGAAATAGAGGAGGGAGGTGGGGAGGATCAGGGGCGGGGGGAGGGGGGTGGGGGCGGGGAAGGGTGTCTAGATCCGGGATTTGAAGGCTTCCAGAGAGGGGCTGAGAGCGACCTCACCCGGGAGCGCGTTCCAGTCCACGATGGTGCGTGGAAAGAAGGACTTCTGGCGGTAGGTTGTGCGGCACAACGGTAGCTGGTAGGCAGCATCGTGAAGGAGTCTGGTGCTTTTGGCGGTGGGATTTGGGGTGGGTGTGTTGCGGGTGTTGATCGACAGCAAGCCATTGGTGTATTTATACATGGTGATGAGGCGGGCTCTGCGGCGCCGATCTTGAAATGTGGGCCACTGCAAGTGTTCCAACATGGCATCAACGCTCGAAGTCTTGCGGTGGCGATTTACAACCCATCGGGCTGCCCTGCGCTGCACAGCTTCGAGGCGATCCACGTCCTTGCAGGTGTACGGATCCCACACGGGACTCGCAAATTCCAGGGGAGAACGGACAAGGGCAAAGTAGGCTCTCTGCTTCACTTCCTGTGAGCCGACTCTTAGGTTGCGTCGGAGAAAGCCAAGCATCTGGTTTGCTTTGTTAGTGATGTTTAGGATGTGGATATCCCACCTCAGGTCGTGGGACAGGGTCACTCCGAGGTACTTTGCCTCGTTTACAGGGCTGAGGGTATGGCCGTGCAGTTGGTAAGAGCATGGCGTGGGGTTTCTTTTCCTGGACACCGGGAGAGTCTGGCACTTATCCGGGTGGAAGCTCATCAGCCACTTCTGCTCCCACTCAGCGAGGCGGTTCAGATCCTCTTGGAGGGCTTGCTTGTCACTGGCGGAGCTGATAGTTCTGTGGCAAAGAGTATCATCAGCAAACAGGCGGGAGGTGGAGGTGAGGCCCTCAGGCAGATCGTTTATGTAGAGTAAAAAGAGGGCGACAAGCTGTGACAAAAACATTACATTTACAACAGCAATCGGTAATGCAATCCCAAACTGCATCACCAGTGCATCATGTAAATGGTCTCTGCTGACCTAAATCGTTTAATAATTTGATTATCTGGTGGAAAACTGAAGCCTTTGTCGAAGGAAATTAGCGCAAATTAAACTGTTCCCACTCTTTTAACAACTATATATCTTACGACTTGTGTGTGTGTGTGTGTGTGTGTGTATGCGTGTGTCCGCGATGCACGCCCAGGGTTCTCGATGGATCTGTTTCAAATTTGGTGGGCATATTCAGGTAGACCCCGGATACAACCTGCTCGATGAGATATTTCAACACGTGCTCTCAGCGCCCAGCGCTGAACCGATTTTGGTTTTTCTCTGGATCCATTCCCAGTAACACTTCCTTATCTTCTCCAGTGTTGTTGCGACCCATCTCGTCATCGGCGCTTTTCCGGAAATGACCTGCGCTTTGTTGGAATTCCAACAATGGCCGCCATTGTAGGAATTCCAACTTTGCGCTACGCGATTCTAGAAATGTACCGCGCGCATAGTGAGAATTCTGCTCTTTCTTAGAATGCGATGTAATATGATACAAGTCATGATGGCCAATGATGATCCTTGTGTTTTAAAGTGATCAATGCTTAGTCTTGAAAAAGCAGATGCATTGTAAACCAACCGAATTACAAAAAGCAAAAAACACTTTTGATAACTTCGGTGGGCTGTAACAACACAGTTCAACGACCCATCCCACTCGACCAAAACGCACCAATTTTACGTAATTTTTAACTTTTCAGATCTTACATTTTACAACAACAAAAACACAACAAGAGTGTTCCGATATAACTTTTCACTGGTTACTATCGATTGTAATAATTTTTTACTCGGTCTTAACTGATTATATATTAAACACACAGTCTCTCTGGGCTGTAGAGATCGACAGCATCAGGGTTCGACACTAGCGGGGGCGGGGGGCGGAACGCCCCAGAGTTTTGTGTTCCGCCCCAAACATTGCCGAAGCTTGGGGCCCACTCCGCCCCAGGATAAATTCCAACAATGACAAACCGAAAATTCTAATGCCAGAGCCAATCACTAAAAATCGCCAGTCAAAGTCGTCACTGAAATTTGCGTTACGATCAATGCCGCAGTCAAGAAAAAAAACATTGAAATCGTCGAAGGACAATGCCGCAAGGGAAATAACTCCCAGATTGCGCTCTTTAGCGTGAGAGGTAAGTATCGCCTTCAAATGCCAAACGCAAAATGTGGCAACATATCCCTGGTGTAAAAAAAACATGGAAATGAAGATGAAGAACAGGGTGGAGAGAAACGAAACAAGTCGCGTAAGGCGAAAATACAATATTTAGTCAAGTAGCTGTCGAACTCACAGAATGAAACTGAACGCAATGCCATTTTACTCGTAGCATCGTCAGGCCACCGCTCATGGCAAAGGCAGTGAAATTGACAAGAAGAGCGGGGTAGTAGTTGCGCTAAGAAGGATAGCACGCTTTTCTGTACCTCTCTTTGTTTTAACTTTCTGAGCGTGTTTTTAATCCAAACATATCATATCTATATGTTTTTGGAATCAGGAACCGACAAGGAATAAGATGAAAGTGTTTTTAAATTGATTTGGACAATTTAATTTTGATAATAATTTTTATATATTTAATTTTCAGAGCTTGTTTTTAATCCGAATATAACATATTTATATGTTTTTGGAATCAGCAAATGATGGAGAATAAGATAAACGTAAATTTGGAGCGTTTTATAAATTTTTATTTTTTTTTACAATTTTCCGATTTTTAATGACCAAAGTCATTAATTAATTTTTATGCCACCAAGCTGAAATGCAATACCGAACCCCGGGCTTCGTCGAAGATTACTTGACCAAAATTTGAACCAATTTGGTTGAAAAATGAGGGCGTGACAGTGCCGCCTCAACTTTCACGAAAAGCCGGATATGACGTCATCAAAGAGATTTATCAAAAAAATGAAAAAAACGTTCGGGGATTTCATACCCAGAAACTCTCATGTCAAATTTCATAAAGATCGGTTCAGTAGTTTAGTCTGAATCGCTCTACACACACACACAGACACACACACACACACACATACACTACGACCCTCGTCTCGATTCCCCCCTCTATGTTAAAATATTTAGTCAAAACTTGACTAAATATAAAAAGGAGACCGATGCAGACAAAAGCGCGAAGCGCTGTCGTAATTTCAATGTCAAATGGTTGAAAGAATGTGTACGATGAAGAAAAACAGACAATGCATTGCCGCACGTGAATACTGAGAGTGGGCCCCAGATTTTTGTTTTCCGCCCCAGCAATTTCCATCTCTGGGGCCCCAGGCCAAATAAGTTAGTGTCGACCCCTGAGCATTACGTCCCTTTACTGAGTAGGCTCTTGTCACTGTATGGTAATCTAGGCTCTTGAAACGTAATGTGCAACTTGAGTCTGTGCGCTATATTGATGTGATTCAGTGATTGTTGCAAAATGTTGATTCAAATTAAAGATGATTTCAGCCTGTTGTAACAAACTAACACTCTACTCTGAGAAGAAAAAAAAAATCATTGTGTTCAAAATAGATCGAGACAGCAGCGGCAACTAGCTAGCTGCATGCGCTGAGTGTCACTAGTGAGAGAATTGTTACACAGTGTACCCCCACACCCCCAATTCAAGTCTTATACAGATAAGACCTTGATTTTTTTATATGCCTTATTCATGACCTGTGAATTGGGTATACTTTTTTGTGCCAGTCGAAGGGTTGCCATTTCTAGAACGAGGCAGCTCGTTTCCGGAAATGCGGCGCTTTGTTGGAAATCAAATGAGGTTTCGGGAAATCCCGATTATTCCAACTCTGCCCCGGATTCTTACTTTGCGCCCAACAGTGTTTTCAGCGTTTATCTCCCTTCCTTTGTGTGGCGTCAATCCATATTCCCGTTTCTATTTTTAGAAGGTCACTGTCGACAACGCTCAATCCATATTCCTGTTATACTATTTTTACTCTTCTCCAGTGTTTTGCGCGTTTATCTCCCTTCCTTGGTGCGGTGCGCCGGCGTCCCCGGCACAGCCGGGTATTCGGCTCGACTTCTTCCCGGCGAAGCCGTACCCGGCGAAGCGGGTATTCATCTATGTTATGTTATGTTATGTTATGTTATGTTATCAGACTGGTACTTAGGCTGTTAAGCCTTTGTCTGATCTTTTGATCAGTTGCTATCCTAGCCTAACTTTGGGCTAGGTAACCTACACGATCTTTTGACCGTGGCCTATTCTATCAACTTTTTCTTGGCTGGTGTAGTGAGAGGCATACTGACATTTGGGCTATACATATAATCTTTCAGTGCATTGTCCAAGCGATTTTTGAAACTGTTCATTGTCGGCGCTTCTACCACATTCTTGTCCAAGGAGTTCCACGTGTCTATGATTCTGTTCGTGAAGAAAGATTGTCGGAGAGCTGTTCTGCATTGTTTCTTCTTGAGCTTGAACTGATGTCCACGGGTATTACAAAGGCTATTCAGCTCCAGTGGGTTCTTGCAATCGTAGTATCCATGCACGAATTTGTATGCTTCAATCATGTCTCCCCGGATACGCCTATAGCACATGCTTGGAACTTTCAAAACTCTCAAACGCTCTTCATAACTCAAGGTCTTCAACCCTGGAATACACTTCGTGGCTCTTCTTAATACACTTTCAATCAAATTTTTATCTTTCTCGAGTCGGGGACTCCACACCACATTTGCAAACTCCAGATGAGGCCGTACAAGTGCAACAAAGAGAAGTCTTAGCGTTTCTGCGTCCAAATGCTCATAAGACCGTCTAATGAGACCCAGGATTCTGTTTGCTTTGTTGACTTGTGTTTCCACGTGCTTTGAGAATTTCAATTCACTGTCTACATTGACTCCAAGGTCCTTTTCTGCACTTGAGCTTTCCAGATCAACCCTGTCCACGCTGCCAGGTTTTCTCATATTATACACAAGTTTCTGATTTTTTGTACCCAACTGTAATATCTTACACTTATCTGCATTAAAGCGCATCTGCCACTTGTCTGCCCAGTCGACCAAACTGTCCAAATCCCTCTGGAGTTCCTTGCTATCTTCACAAGTTCTGATTTGTCGGTACACTTTTGTATCATCAGCGTACATGCTGCACAGACTGCTCACAACTTCAGGGAGATCGTTAATGTATATAACAAACAAAACCGGGCCCAGTACACTGCCTTGGGGCACTCCACTTGTCACGTCTTTCCAGTCTGACATAAACCCATTGACCTTCACCCTTTGCTTTCTATCACTTAGTATGATATATATGTATATATATATAGGAGGTAAACCTGTGGGTAGGATTTCCACAAATTGTGCATAATCCCATTGTTTTATGCAAATTGTTTTCTTCACAAGTTCCTTGCTGTAGACTTTATACAAGCCTATATTATTCATCGTTAGAACTAGAAGCACAGTTTCCCTTCAGTATATATATGTGTGCATGTGTGTTGATATTTTGCTGACAGCCATTTCCGCCCTCACACAAAGCAGCTGCAGAAGCTTAGTGAGCGGCTTTTTATGTTGAAGTTAATTCTTCCTTGCTGCAAAGGCTATATATATAAAAGTATAACTATAAGACCCAATGTGCAACCATTGTATGCCACTTAACCATTCTTATTCTAGAATTAATGAAGGATTTTGTTTTTCTTTTCATCAATATCAAATTGTTTTTCTTTTCAGTGCTGTCAGGTATAAGGATAACACAACTATAATATAAGTATTGCAGCTTTATGATCATCACATATTGATAGCTGAATAAACCTTTCCCATGCAGGAAGCCATAAAAAAGCAAGATGACTGCGGGTTCTGTTATTGTGCCCACCATCATCCCCTTGAGGCCTCCCATGCCTGGCCTCCATAAATCTGCCATTGATTCCAATACCAAAATAGAATTGAGAACAGGTATGTTTATGCATGTGTGTGACATGTGTGAGTGTGTGCGTGCGCACGTGTGTGTGTGTTTGTGTGTGTGTACAGCAAAGATGAAATATGTGTCTATTCACTTTTTGAATGTTGGCTTTTAGGTTCTCTCATTGATCCATGGTATCGTTCGATTACATGGTGAAATCATTTATTTATATTTTAGTGAAGTGTAGCTGTGATAACCTGATTTCATTTGCTAACTCGTCTGGTGTGGCATTATTGGTAAATAGTTGTTCATAGGGACATAGCTAAGATAAAAGCTAACTGGAAACTTGATGCATATTTAAATCACTGTAGGAAAGAAGGGGTGATGATGCCAAGAACAGCAACAAAAGATGGTTGGAAAAAGTTATGATAACTACCTATCGACAAAAACAAGTGAATAAAAGCCACAAGTACACAGTCAATCTGCGTGTGTTTGTGTGTGCATTTTTGATAACATTATTTGTATAACTGGTGTTTTGTTCGGTGTGTAGTTTTTTACCGTGACTGGAGACAGTTCAACAGGTTCTCTAACATCTAAAAATTTTTAATGTTTTTTATTTTTTTGCGTTTGATTTGCTCACTTTGTGAAATGCATTCTGTTGCAGAAACAAAAGATGCTCGCATTCATTACACCATCAATGGCACCAAACCAGATCCGTTCCAGAGGTTTGGTGATAAATGCACCATGCAGTATCGTGGTCCCTTCACTTTACCTGCTGGCAAACAAACTGTGAAAGCCATGGCTTTGTCTGGGTTAGTTTTGTACTCTCACTCTCAGTATTATTGATTGATTGATTACTTGATTGATTTAGATTATTTTGGTTCAGTGGTCCTGCACGTAAATCAGTTGAAGGTTTTATTTTCTGTTTGTTTTTTTCCCCATTATTTTCTTTTTTTGTGTGCTGATAATAAGATGTTTTGGCAACCACTTACATTAGGCTTCTGTACTGGAGTAACATATATATGCACATATAATTTGGTTTTAATCCTGATGTTATTTCACACTGTGAACAGGGATGGGCAGCGAGAAAGTGCAGTAGTGACGAAGGTGTTTGAAGTGCAGTACGTACCACCACCGGCGGTCATACCCATGGACGATGATGTCGGTTTCCAAGATGACCTGGAACGTGAGAGGTCAAAGGTACGATAAGAAATCCATGACTATTCTTTTGTTAGTAAATTAGTTTGTTTGTGTATGTGGTGTTTTTGTTTTTAAAGCCAGTACAAACCCTGCCTTTCGTAGAAATGTGTCTCTACCTTCATCAAGGCATTAGACAAGTCTTTCAGTAATTATATTATTATTTCTGAATGAAACATCGATCAACTGGTAGCTGGTGCTGATTTAATTTCTGGTACTGTATTTTCAGTTTTTTTGGCCAGTAAAATTTAGGTAAACCCTGTAGTAATTGTAACAATGTTGCTTTCAGCTTCAAGGTCAAACCTTTCAGATGTGATACAAAACGGTGATTATGCCAGAGATAACTGCTCCCTGGAATGTGGTACAGTGGTACCGTGATGAATGGACACCCTTAGAACCTGCAACCCACCACAAGTGTCCCTGCATTGCAGGTGGCCAGTTATATGACAAGAGGGGTTTCATTGGAGGGGCCTTACCATTTCAGGTACCAAAGTAATGACGAATGAAAACTTTTTACACGCAGATGCGGATAGAGAGAGCAACGAATGAGCTGCTACGCTCCTCCAACTCGGCGTGGACTGATGTCGCTGCCACAAAAGAGATGCAACAATCAATCGCAGGTAAATAATGTCATTAAGTACTCATGGCGATCAGTTATGGCTACTGTGTACATTTTTATTTTTATTTTTATGACGTTAAGCTGTACATTGAAGAAGAAAAAAAAAGACACCGAAAAACTGAATTTATAATATCTGGCACGCACAAACACACACACACACACACACACACACACACACACTCACACACACTCACACACACTCACACACACCTATATTCCTAACCCCGAATTTATATGAATTCACTTCATAACAAGATGAGATGCAGATTTTAATTCTTGTTTATTTTAATCAATGTACGTCACGTGCCATCATTCCTAACTTATCCTTGCCATCCTGATGAAGTCAGCGACTGTCTGACGAAAAGTTGATAACAGATTTTACAGAAGCTGGTTGCTGTTGTGTTTGCTTTTTGTTTTCATGTTTAATCCTTGTTGTCAGATGCCAAGTTCCCTGGCAGCTCCAGAAGAAGAGCCCCAGTGGGAGCCCGGTTCTCTGAGAGCCGTCGATCCGGATCCAACCCCCGTCACGCACAGATACAGGTAACGATTGTTATTGAAGTGTTGAACCCTTTTGCTCCTGATGTGAAGAAAACAGTGGTATGCTTTGTGTAGGAAGCTTTCTTTTATTATCTTATTTTTCTTTCGATTGTGTGTGAGTGTGTGTGTGTGTGTGTGTGTGTGTGTGTGAACGAGTATGTGTATGTGTGTGAGTTTGTATGTTTACACAGTTTCTATGAGAATTGTGAATGTTATACAAAAATGTTCTGAACCAGGTTCCATTTTGATCCTAATCATTTCCTTGATGTGTTATTCTTTTCAGCTTACAAACGGAAACATTGTGCATGATGTTCGCCATGTTGATCACCGCGATCTTCCTAGCGAGTACACAACGGATGCCATCCAAGCTTTACAGAATATGACCCTAAATAACAAACGAGATTTCCTCAAGTAAGTTACCTCACAGTTGTATAACAGTACATTTGTTCTTGTTTTTTAAACTGAAAGCTCTTCACAATTCATGAGATCTATTTGGTTACTGCCAGTTAACTTGAATGAGTTATTGAGTAACAACTTTACATCTAAAGCAGTGCTATTGTGTTCAGCTTTAAATCATAGAGCATGTTCTGTAGCTGTCTGCAAATCGAACACACACACACACAACACAACACAACACAACACAACACACACAGAATCTGCAAAATTGAGGCTGCATTTGTTGTTTGAGGTGTTCTGTTTGTTTTAGAGCTTTTGAATGGAAGACATGTGTGATTACTTTTGCATGAAACTGAGAACACATTTTCTTTTTTATCCGCAGCTTCACAACAACAACAGAAGGGCACTATCCAAATACAGTGAGTGTTTTCTCCAAGTTTGTTTTTGTAGCAATTTATATAATAGGGGTAAGAGTTAGTTCCTGGATGATTTTTTGGTCCACTGATTCATAGTTTCATGCGTTTGAACAATCAAGGTTAACACAGCATCACTACACAATATTCTGACCATGTTGTGTGACTGAGTTTTCTTCCGCGTAAGACCTTAGATTTCCTCATGATGGTAAAGCCAAAGGCAGCAGCTCTTGAGGGCTTGTGGAAGACAACTTTCTGTCACACTGCAAAGTCAGACAAGTGATTATGTCTCACAGCTTCAATATCGGAGAGAACAACACAGTTTTGCTTGCTCACGTTTGGACAAGTCGAATCAAAGCAGCCTTGCTTTTTCATGTACCTACTTTATGTATGGAAATGATGAAGCAAAGTAAAGGACATCACAGTCTGCATCTTTTGAAGCATTGTATTCTTCGTGATGTCTGTCCCTGTCTACGTGTGGTAATACAGGTGTTTCATTTACCTCAAGTGCTATAATGGCTGAATGGCCTTCAATTTGACTTTGGTGAATTTAGATCTCTGCTCGATCTTTCAGAACCAGTGGCTGCCAACAGCCTATCCTCCTCAAAGTTTTCACGCTCCACCAAACATGGCCTACACCTCCCCACAGAGCCCTGGCTTCGACATTCCCCTGAACGTACTGCAGGGAGGAGGGGCTAGGCGACCAGAGACCAAGAGCATGGCCTCCCAGACGGTGGGGTTGTTTTATCCCTCGCAGCGCAAAATCGACCAACAGGAGAAGGAGCTGGAGGATAAAGTTCTGTTTGAGAAACAGATGAGGGACAGGCGACCTCTGCTCACTGCTGTCAGCCCTGGCAAAGGTTAGGAAATTGATACAGCCGAACCTGTCTATAACGACCATCCAAGGGCCCGATCAGAAGGTGTTGTTATTGACAGAAGACAGGTGGTCGCAATTGGGGATTGAATTATATGGGGGAAAACTTGTCGGGGATCTTTTGGTATGGTTGTTGTGGGCAGGTGGTTTCTTCAAGGTGCTTGCAAAGGCAGCCTGTATATAAATACAGAAGTTCGATGGCCTTACATTGCAGGTGGCCTTCCATGACAGCTAAATGTGGTTACGATAATATGTAATCAAAGGGACAACAGGTGTCTTTTCATGGGAGGTGTCATTGCTTTGTACTTGAGACGTGAGGCCCCTCCCATGAGAGAAGACCTCCCAGGAAAGGAAACTTTTGGTTGTCCCTTGCTGTGGTAACCTTATGCATATGAGGCTTTGCCAAAAGGTGCTGGGGGGGTGCTTGGACATTTGTGACAAACTAAACCTTTTCAGTTGATTTTTTTGTGTGTTTTAAGTGATACATTAGTCTTTGATGAACACATTTGTGTGATAAAAGAATGGTTTGTGCATTTGGGAAATGTGTACGGTTTGATAATATGCCATAAAACGCCAATTTTGAGAAAAGCCACATGTGCAACAAAACTGACCACAGAAGCCATTAATATCATTTCATACAACTGGTAATGATTTATTTCTAGTAAACAGACCCTGCAGAAGCATTATCAGTCTTTAAAAGTACATTTGGAGCCAAATCTTGAATGCAGTGTCACGTAATGTCGCAAAACGCTCAAACATCATAAAAGTCAAAACTGATACTTTCTGCTAAGTAACCACAAGAAGTATAAACCCTAAAATAAAATATAACACTTCAACAGAAACACTGACACATGTTAAAAATATCCCTAAAAGTTGTTACAGTTTGCTCAAACTAGTTAAACATGTTGTTGTAGGTGTCACGTGTTACAAAAATATTGATGGACATGAAAATATTCATAATATTTGAAATAACAACCAGAATGTTATACATACACTAACTTTTCATTTACAATCTAAAGATTAGGTTATTTATGGAATATGAAAACAGAAACAATAGCAAAACATGTTAAAAGCAAGTCATAACAGCATTCTACGTGTCACATGTTACACTGTGTGAGTGGACATGAAATTATTCAAAATGTTATAAATGACAACTGTGATATTAAATAGACCTTTAGGATACATTCATATTTTGAAGATTAGGTAATTATGGAACATCAAAGCACCACAAAAAAAGTAACATCATGTTCAAAACAGGTCAAATCTGCGTTCTACCTGTCACGTGTTACATGGAGTCAGTGGACATGAAATCAATGAAAATGTCAAAAATAACTACAATATTCAAACAGACATTTAGAATACAGTTTTAACCTAATGTCTATGTACATCTGGAACAAGGTTCTCAATCAAATCGAATTTTTTTAATTAGTTGTACGTAAAATCCTAGCAAAATCCAAATTTAAAAAAAAAAAACTTTGATTTTTTTTTATGTTGGGGAGGGGGTGGTGTTAAAACAATCTCATGAAAATATTCCTTCCCCCTGCTAACCCAAAAGCATTTTTTCAGCTTTGGCTACAATATTTACAAGGACATATATGTCTCCTCCTAAATCGTTGCACGGATATGAACGTATCCTCCTGAATCGTAACACGGATATTAACAAAAACAGAGGATCGAATTTTTCTTCAATCAAATTTGCCTCCAAAAGTAGCAAGCAGTTGTATATAGGTTACACAATATGCAAGATAATCAGAACTCGGAGTGTGTAAGCTATTTATCCCATTACTCCGACGTTTTCATTAAAAACACTTACTTTTTCCACTAAAACCTGCCCGTGCCTGTTTTCAGCTTGCCAAAAGCCTCCGCAGTCGAAATTCATGTCAATGAATTCATGCGCATAGCTAGTTCCCATTTGTCAGCATAATGGACGGCGTCATTCGACTTGTATGTAGACATTCAGTCATTCAAATTGCTTATAAAAAGGTCTGCTATCTGCTTTTACATTTTGAAAGTCATTTTAAAATATCCTTGTGTATCATGTATATGACATCGACTTTCGTTATACTCAATTCGGCATACCGGGTTTATATTTTTACCAGAATTGCGCACGATAATGGCAGCGCAACAAATTCAGTTCGGGCCGTGCTGGTTTGATCGTTGACCCAAGTCAGTTTGCATGCAGTGTTACTGTTTGTCAGTCGGGGATAGAAATGTTGGCTGTCATCGCGCTGTTATGTTTTGGTTTTCACACGTGGATCACTTACATATTCAGTCGGTCGGGTTTTGTGTGTGTGTGTGTGTGTGTGTGTGTGTGTGTGTGTGTGTGTGTGTGTGTGTGTGTGTGTGTGTGTGTGTGTGTGTGTGGCCGCCCTTAGTGGTCGGCTGGGCGTTAAGCAAACAAACAAACAAACTCTCTCTCTCTCTCTCATTCTCTCTCTCTCTCTTTCTCTCTCTCACTCTCTCTCTCTCTCTCTTTCTTTCTTTCTTTCTTTCTCTCTCTCTCTCTCTCTCTCTCTCTCTCTCTCTCTCTCTCTCTCTCTATCTCTCTCTCTCTCTCTCTTCAGGAACCGACAAGGAATAAGATGAAAGTGTTTTTAAATTGATTTCGAAAATTTAATTTTGATAATAATTTTTATATTTTTAATTTTCTGAGCTTGTTTTTAATCCAAATATAACATATTTATATGTTTTTGGAATCAGAAAATAATGGAGAATAAGATGAACGTAAATGTGTATCGTTTTATAAAAACTTTTTTTTTTTTTTACAATTTTCAGAGTTTTAATGACCAAAGTCATAAATTAATTTTTAAGCCACCACGCTGAAATGCAATACCGAAGTCCGGGCTTCGTCGAATATTACTTGACCAAAATTTCAACCAATTTGGTTGAAAAATGAGAGCGTGACAGTGCCGCCTCAACTTTCACGAAAAGCCGGATATGACGTCATCAAAGACATTTATAAGAAAAAATGAAGAAAAAAAGTCTGGGGATATCATACCCAGGAACTATCAAGTCAAATTTCATAAAGATCGGTCCAGTAGTTTAGTCTGAATCGCTCTACACACACACACACACACACACACACACACACACACACACGCACACACCACGACCCTCGTCTCGATTCCCCCCTATACGTTAAAACATTTAGTCAAAACTTGACTAATTGTAAAAAGTAGTCCATCTGTAAACTCTGAATATGCAGATGACCTCCATAAATTATTCAATTGTACTCTGAAATCAAAGACAATGACCAATGACAGTTGAGATCGAAACTCGGTTGTGATGGGATATCCATAGGATATCCATATGGTTGTGATGGAATATTCAGAATAATCACCTCCTCAGCTAACAGAGATAAAGAGGCAGGTCATGGGATAATATAAGCTAATTCAATTCGTCGGGAGAAGAATTATGGGCAAGTGTCAAACATTAGATCTACAAAGTGTCAAACGTTACGTATAGATCTACACCTTACCCTGAACAGACAGTACAATATTTTCTCAACTTTACGGCTTGTCGTCTCCATGATTTTAATCGAATCGGTGACCGGAAACGCCAAAGAAGCAAAGCTAGTGGTTTCCACGCTTTTGAAAAAAATACTCGCGAAACTTCTTTGTGAAAATTGCAAAAATAACAAAATGTGTCAAACGTTACTTTCGGACATTAAACTCCATCGATTCTTTTTAGCTGCTAGATACAATAACTTCGCAAATTCTGACTCAAATGCAACACACTGCTTTTATTTCCTCGAACACGAAACTATCGTTTTCATCCAAAATGGCGGCCATTCAAAGCACCAAGACCGGCGAAAATCGAATCTGTAAACAAGTTGGTCTGCGGACATGAGGCCTTCGAAAATAACCGGGTATTTACTGGGCGAGGTTTTCGGTAAATTCTGGTTCTAATTACGATTGTTGCACATTCTACTAAGAGTTGCATGCTTAGACTGTATGAAATACGCTGATTAAAACCGATAAAGTGATGCAGACCATGAAAAATCGAACATTTCCCGAGGACACCAAAATGTCCAAAATTTTTCGGGGCCGTTTCTGGTGTATGTTTAAAACATTTTATTTTTTATTTAACATTCACAACAACAACAGGCTTCAAAACATTAAAAAAAGCATTCATCAAACTCCCTTTTTCAAAGCACAATACATGTAAACATGTTGGGGTAATCCAGTTAATTACACTTGCTTTCCAAAAATACATGGGTCCGAAATGGCACCTTTTGGCAAAGGCTCATATATATACCTGTCATGAAAGAACATCTGCAATGTCGGTACACTTTTGGTGTTCCTAAGGGTGTCCTCCTATCACAGGTACAATATTACCACTGCAATGAGACGGATTAACAATAGCATATTCCCATCGTGTGTCCCATGAAATAAACTGCTGCAGAAAAGCAGAAAAGTCTTACTGAGATGAAAGGGAATTACCCTGTACTTCAGTGGTTTTACTGAATAATGAAGTACAGGTGTAGTGTTTGTCTGCTAATGTTTTCAGAACAATGTGTGTGTGTGTGTGTGTGCATGCATGTTTGTCTCTGTGTCTGCCTGTGTGTGTATTCCCATTCTTAATAGGCGAAATGTGTTGACTATTGCAGGTTACTGGAGAAAGCAGATTGACCATATCTGCGCACATCTGAAGGCCCATGCACAGAATGACGCTGAGTTCCGTGCTCTCATTGGACAGCCGAAAATGGGCAGGGTAAGATTTTTTGCATCGTCTTTTGATATGCTTGTTAGATGGGCGCAGTGGCGTAGTGGATAAGATATCGGCCTCCTAATCTGAAGGTTGTGAGTTCAAATCCCGGCCACTGCTGCCTGGTGGGTTAAGAGTGGAGATTTTTTTGATCTACCAGGTCAATTGATGTGCAGACCTGCTAGTGCCTTATCACTCTTCGTGTTTAGACGCAAGCACAAGACCAAGTGTGCACCGAAAAGATCCTGTAATCCATGTCCAAGTTTGGTGGGTTATAGAAACACGAAAATACCCAGCATGCTTCCCCCGAAAGCGGCATACAACTGTCTGAATGGCGGGGTAAAAACGGTCATACATCTAAAAACCCACTTCTGCAAAAACATGAGTGCACATGGGAGTTTAAGCCCATGATTGAAGAAGAACAAGCAGAAACAGATTCATTTTGTATATAATTTTTGTCACAAATTATTGGGTTTTTTTGACTCACATGCGAAGCAAAAGTGAGTCTATGTACTCACCCGAGTCGTCCGTCCGTCCGTCCGTCCGTCCGTCCGGACGTCCGTCCGGACGTCCGTCCGTCCGTCCGTCCGGAAAACTTTAACGTTGGATATTTCTTGGACACTATTCAGTCTATCAGTACCAAATTTGGCAAGATGGTGTATGATGACAAGGCCCCAAAAAACATACATAGCATCTTGACCTTGCTTCAAGGTCAAGGTCGCAGGGGCCATAAATGTTGCCTAAAAAACAGCTATTTTTCACATTTTTCCCATTTTCTCTGAAGTCTTTGAGATTGAATACCTCACCTATATATGATATATAGGGCAAAGTAAGCCCCATCTTTTGATACCAGTTTGGTTTACCTTGCTTCAAGGTCAAGGTCACAGGAGCTCTTCAAAGTTGGATTGTATACATATTTTGAAGTGACCTTGACCCTGAACTATGGAAGATAACTGTTTCAAACTTAAAAATTATGTGGGGCACATGTTATGCTTTCATCATGAGACACATTTGGTCACATATGATCAAGGTCAAGGTCACTTTGACCCTTATAAAATGTGACCAAAATAAGGTAGTGAACCACTAAAAGTGACCATATCTCATGGTAGAAAGAGCCAATAAGCACCATTGTACTTCCTATGTCTTGAATTAACAGCTTTGTGTTGCATGACCTTGGATGACCTTGACCTTGGGTCAAAGTCACATGTATTTTGGTAGGAAAAATGTGTAAAGCATGTGAGTCGTATGGGCTTTGCCCTTCTTGTCTTTCAAGAATGTATTTTTATGGTGTTTTTGTTGTTGAAAGTTTTGGAGTGAATATTTGAAACTTTTTTCTGTGACCAGCTGATCACAAGTGCTGTGAAGGAGGACGGCTATGAACTCGGTTTGACCTTGACTTTTGCCCTGCGAGACGGCAAAGATCCCTTTGTGGAACGCAATGTTGGAGTCTCAGGAATCTCATCCCGCAAAGGTTTTCTGAGCCAGCACATGGATCGTGACAGCCTTGCTAGTGCATCAGAAGATGAACTCAGTAAGTCCATGAGCTGGTTTTGTCTTCTGCTGTTACAATACCTGTACTTAGGGGTGCCTCTCTGGTGAGAAAACACCTCCATAGAGGACTCGATCTGTAAACAAACCTGTCTTGAAAGGATACCTGTGACATAAAAAATTGAAGGCCTTTGTAGTTCTTGTTCAAAAACTCTGTGTTTGCCATGAGAATCACACAACAGCTGCATGAAAATGTTTGACCAAGAAAGGCTAAAAATGGAAGCTATGCACACTCAATGAGTATATATTGTGCGTTAAGATGGGGAACAATTTGACTGAATTCCTTTTGGCTCTCCCCAAGGGTGTGTTGAGTACCCCTGCATTGTTTTAAGTTCAACATCCGTTCATGTTGTTGTTGTTGTAGGTAATCTTTTCTTTAGTGTGTTGTACAAGTGTGTCTTCTTTTTGACAGTGAGCGAGGACAACATCACCTCTCGATCAACAATGTCAGTTGGTGGCAGAAAAAGATCGGCGAGACGATCAAAGGCGAAAAAAAACCAAGCTCCTAAGCTGTCGGTAAGATCACTTACAGCAGACCATTTTTATTATGTTAGGGTTAGGGTTAGGACTGTTTTGGTTAAGTTACGCTGAGTCAAGTGCTCTTATATGAGACTGTTTGTGTTATGTTACGCTGTGTCAAGTACTCTTATATATATGAGACTGTTTGTGTTCTATGTTACGCTGAGTCAAGTGCTCTTATATGAGACTGTTTGTGTTATGTTACGCTGAGTCAAGTGCTCTTATATGAGACTGTGTGTGTTATGTTACGCTGAGTCAAGTGCTCCTATATGAGACTGTTTGTGTTTTGTTACGCTGAGTCAAGTGCTCTTATATGAGACTGTTTGTGTTATGTTACGCTGAGTCAAGTGCTCTTATATGAGACTGTGTGTTATGTTACGCTGAGTCAAGTGCTCTTATATGAGACTGTTTGTGTTATGTTACGCTGAGTCAAGTGCTCTTATATGAGACTGTGTGTGTTATGTTACGCTGAGTCAAGTGCTCTTATATGAGACTGTGTGTGTTATGTTACGCTGAGTCAAGTGCTCTTATATGAGACTGTGTGTGTTATGTTACGCTGAGTCAAGTGCTCTTATATGAGACTGTGTGTGTTATGTTACGCTGAGTCAAGTGCTCTTATATGAGACTGTGTGTGTTATGTTACGCTGAGTCAAGTGCTCTTATATGAGACTCTGTGTGTTATGTTACGCTGAGTCAAGTACAGATAGATAGATAGATAATTTATTGCCAAGTGTACAATACATGAATGAACATAAAAAATACACGAGGAAAGCAGCTTGCTGTGTGATAAAAACAAAAATAAATGGCTATCTCCCGATATAACCCCGTCGGTTCAATCTTCAAATGGTTCAAAACTACAAACACCGTACCGGTTATAGGTCACACTTTTTAGTGGAAAATGCTTCGACGCCGGAGCGGGTACTGGACCCAGTGCCGTTGTAGTGCAAGTGCACTACAAAGTACACTTGCACTACAACGGCACTGGGTCCAGTACCCGCTCCGGCGTCGAAGCATTTTCCACTAAAAAGTGCACAAAATTTGACCTATTTCGTCGCCTATAGGGGACGGAAAGAATGTCATTTCAATGGTGTGATGACATTCTTTCCGTCACGTGACGTCTGGAGTATATATAGAGTGGTGTTGAACTTGGTTTTTCCGTTATCCCGTTGTAGGAATCCATAACCGGTACGGTGTTTGTAGTTTTGAACCATTTGAAGATTGAACCGACGGGGTTATATCGGGAGATTGCCAAATAAATAGCATTCATACATCACTGGCGCATAGCATCATACATACATGGGTAAGACAATTTGGTATCACAGTAACTAATACATACACTATACAGACATGGTGAGAACTATGAAACTCTAAGAGCTATCGGAACCACAATAAAAGTACTCTTATATATATGAGATTGTTTGTGTTATGTTACGCTGAGTCAAGTGCTCTTATATGAGACTGTTTGTGTTATGTTACGCTGAGTCAAGTGCTCTTATATGAGACTGTTTGTGTCACATGATGCTGATTAGGTATGCTCTAATCTGAGACTCGTTGGGTTTCCGCTGAGTATATAGGAGTGCACTTATCTGCGACTGTTTTGGTTACACAATACTGATTCTTTCTTTCTTTATTTGGTGTTTAACGTCGTTTTCAACCACGAAGGTTATATCGCGACTGGGAAAGGGGGGAGATGGGATAGAGCCACTTGTCAATTGTTTCTTGTTCACAAAAGCACTAATAAAAAATTTGCTCCAGGGGCTTGCAACGTAGTACAATATATTACCTTACTGGGAGAATGCAAGTTTCCAGTACAAAGGACTTAACATTTCTTACACACTGCCTGACTAAAATCTTTACAAACATTGACTATATTCTATACAAGAAACACTTAACAAGGGTAAAAAGAGAAACAGAATCCGTTAGTCGCCTCTTACGACATGCTGGGGAGCATCGGGTAAATTCTTCCCCCTAACCCGCCGGGGGTACAATGCTGATTAGGAGTGTTCTTAATTGAACACACACTTGGCTGTTCTTGGATATCTTTTCTGAATGCTTTTGTGTCCATTTGCCAACGCAGAAGGCCAACTCGCACCCCCCAACTCACACACCCCTTTCTTTTGGTGAAATCTCTTTTCATGTGTTTCATAGTTTCCAATGTTTTTGTCTCATGAAAAATTTTTGTTTCATGGTGACTCTATAACTAAAAGCTAATTTTACAGGTATGAAGACTGTCAAAGAAAATGATCATCATTTGGATGTTCGGGTCATTTATGTTTAAAGTCTGACGAAACAGCCTGACATGTGTTCTGATTTCTTGGTGTTTTACATTTTTTATATTGATTGTTTTTATCAGCCATTGGATGCCAAGTTGATTCGTGAGCTGGGAAGCCAGGGAGAAGGTTCCAGTACTGAAGTGCAGCAACTTATTGATGAGGTAGTGTGTGTGTGTGTGTATGTGGGTGTGTGTGTGTGTGTGTGTGCACATGTGTCCGTATGTGTATGTGTGTGATCTGTCTGTTTTTCTGAGTGTTCTAAGAAAAGTTTTGTGTTACCATGTGGGCGTGAGAAGAAACTTGTTGAATAGTCACATTTTTCTTGTGAGTACCATGGGATATGCACTTTCATTCTATTAATATAGGTCCATACTATTCCTTTCCTGCATTTTTACTCTTAAATTTTGTCATCGCGCTATATGTTTGATTATAATTATGTTTCTACCAGGGCGCCAACCCAAGCTGTGCAAGCACTCTTAAATTTTGTCATCGCGCTATATGATTGATTATATGTTTCTACCAGGGCGCCAACCCAAGCTGTGCAAGCAAGAGTGGTCTGCCCGCATTGCACATGGCGGCCAAGAACAAACACATTGACTGCATCCCGGTACTGGTGCAGGCTGGGGCGAATGCCAACGCTAAGGGGCCGTCATCCATGTAAGTTTGGTATTGTTGCCCTGGCGACCATCCCCTGATAATGACCACCTGCCTATTACGACTACCCCAAAGGATCCCCGATGATTTTGTTCACCTTTCCAAATAGCGACCACAACCTGTCTATGAAGACCACTTTAGTTCGGTCCCTTGGACGGTCGATACAAACATGCAGGTTCGACTGTATCAGTTCTCTTCTGTTAGTGCAGTATTCTGAAAGTTAATGCTGCATAGGAAGTTCAACAGTGCGGAATGTACGGAATTGCAGGTTAAAATGAACAATGATAAAAAATAAAACAACACTTGAATTATTGAGCCAACAGATGCATGCACACACACACACAGTCTTCATGCACACAAACCTCAAGCACACATCTGTCATTTTCCCGGTCTCTTTTCCTTACAGAAAAGGCAACACAGCCTTGCATGAAGCTGTCAACCTGGGCTCATCTGGACTGAAGAGTGTGGATGCCTTACTCATGTGAGTAAACTTTTGTTTGTGAGAAATGAATGGATGGTGCTTTGAAGATGATTGAATTAGACTTACACCCTTCAAATAATTTCAATTTATGGTTTAAAAATAGGTCAGTTTATTGAAAGAAGCTTGTGAAAGAGGCATTTTTGTGGGAAAAGTTATCTGAGCTTGTCTTTTTTTGCCGGAGAACTTATACATCATATAAGTCAACCAAATCTCTGTCTCCCAATGAGGTCAAATTATTCTGTTTGCTGTTTGTAGATTTAATTTCTGCACTCTCTGCGTTGTTCACAGAATGTGATGACTATGAGATATATATCACAGTCTTAAAATACTTTCTTTGAAGTTACTTTTTTTGGTACATTTTTGTAAAGAAATATAGAATAGCCCCTCTCTGGGCAAGGGTTGCTTTTTGTGTGTACCATACCCTAAAAAATAATGATGTATCTTATTTTTTCTTGTCATATGTTCAACTGAATTATTTTGTTTTTTCCAGCTGTGGTGCTGACCAGAACATCAAGAATGACAGAGGAGAGACACCCTACGAAATGGCAACAAAGGCTGGTTACGAAAACCTGGTGAAAAGATTTGCTTCAGCGCTCGGGCAGTCACAGCTTCAGAAAATGATCCGACCACACAGCTCTGCACAATGAAAACAGTTAAACAATAATTCTCATATTTCATCTGAAAAATATAGGTGATGATAGGGAGGCAAGGTTGAGTAGTGCATAAGACAAAAGACTAATGACTGTTTAGCAAGTTAGTGACTCATCTAGAGAATACAATGTGCAGTAAAGAGGTTTGTAGGAGGTAGGTTCTAGGTACATGTTTTTTGTAGATACACAATTCATGCTCCCCGTGTATCTCCACCATGCAGTTTTGATGTCTCATTTTAGTGTGAGATTTTATTTAGGTGCATTGAAATGTTCAGGCATGGGAATTCTCCTCGGATCCGAAAATTTCCGAGAAAAGCTACAAATTTCCGAGAGAAAAAAAATCCTCTTCCCAGAAAAAAAAATTCAAGAGAAAAAAAAATCGAGAAACTCCAGGGGACCCCCCCTAGTTTTCCGAAATTTTCATTTTTTAATTACTTCCGATGCCTGATGTTATTAAGCTGCAATATCCATCTTCCATGGTAACATTTGCAGGAACTTAGTGGAAGTGTGTTTGTTCTCATTTGACTTCTGACATAGTTCTGTGCCAGATGTACCTGGAGAATTGCAAATAAGGCTGCAATGCTGGTTTGTAGCTGCCTCTGTGTATATATATGCAGAAGTATATTACATGTAGTAGCAAAATGGTGGTGGTGTGCTGAATCGATCTCATTGTATACTTGTTATCTGAAGTGACAGCACAGCATGTCACTGTTTTTATGATTCATACTATGTTGATGTCAGCTAATTTATAGATAGGAACTAGCTTTTACTTATTAATGAAAACTTAAATGTATTTACTTGTTCTATTTTTGATTACTGAATTACTTTTATATTTTGCCCAGCAACTCAGGAAAAGTGACTCATGGTCTTTGTTGAAATATGGTACTTATAATTGACAACTACAAAAATGGCAGTCATAAAGTTATTTTCCAATGGTGTGGAATCGTATTTAATACTTAATTGTTTTAAAATGTGAAAAATCAAAAGTGTGATGGCATCTTAAGTTCCTGGAAGACCATACCAGCTTTATTGTTGCTATAGCGTTGCTGTTGTCATTTAATTAACAAAAAGCTTGTTCTTTTCATCATTAGACAAAATCATCACACTTTATGTACCTTTTAGTTCTAGTTTGACTGCAGCGATTCCATGCACGCTTTCCATTTTATTAAACCCATTAACTGTCTCTTCATTATGCTTGTTCAGTAGAACATTCTGCACTGTAGCATGTTTGGTGCACACAGTGAAATCCCCCTTTGACCACCAAATATCTGAGAAAATCAGGTATTGAAACGGAGGGAGTCTTAAAATAGGGGGTAGATTTACAGAGATTATCAACAGAAAGTCTGAGAAAACTTGGTCTTAAAAGGGAGGAAGTCTTACATTTTTTATATTTAGTCAAGTTTTGACTAAATATTTTAACATCGAAGGGGAACTACTCTTGTCGCTAGACAAAGTATGAGTTACTTGCCTTGCGGGAAATTGCTTGTGATGAACGTTTGAGCACGGCAAATCTAGATTCAGAAAACAACCGAACTCATGGATTTTATATGAAGATTCATGTGTTCAGGCCTGTAGTTGTTAATTTAAATGCGGTATGTTTGTATTGTTTGCTCCAGAGATGTATATTTCGTACGTTAGAGCGTTCGGAACTTTTCAGTCGCAAAAAGTAGTACCGAAACAGAACAACTTCTCAACCCATTGCACTATTGAGGATTCAGGCTGTTGCTGGGTCGTTATTTGTTTGGTTGCTGGGTCATTATCGAAAAATAACTACCCCTACAAGTTTACAGAGGTAAAGAAGCAGAGGGGGGAATAATGTACCTATAAACGGGCACACAACTGTGTAACATGAATATTGTTGCTGCTAGCTTTCCACTAGGAGGAAGCAACCCGAATTTCACAGAAATGTGAAAATAAAGTAATAACTGAGAGAAAAAAACCTTTATTTTTCTTGTTCTGATTACGTTATTAAATTGTGCTGGTTTCGAGTTAACAAAGTACATGCTGGGGTTTGGGTGTCTGATTGTGTACAGAGGATGTACAGAACTTGCGTAGCATTCCTTTTATATAGCTAAACTGTATAAACAGAGGCCTTGGACATTTTGTTTTACTTCTGCACAATTGGTCATTCCACTGAGACCATTGACATTGTGGTGTCATACGACTGTAATGTTGTACTCAGTTTTGCACCGAGTACTAAACGAACGTTCTCTGTGATGTGACTTGTCGAGTTTGAATCATTTCTTACACACACACGCACATTCTCTCTCTATCCAAATAAAGTGCTGTTGGCATGAGTTTGTTGGATCACGTAATATTTTTTTTTACTGTTTGGCTCGATTGGTTTCATTTAAGAAAGATTTACATGGATACTGTTTCACATGTGCTCTTATGTTCATTGAAAGTTAACTGTTGTACTTGTATTGTTTTTGGATCCATATATTAGTTTGTCTGCACATTCTGCTTGTGTGGATGCATCATATATGTGTGTGCATGCCTGGGAGAGATTTTATTCATGCCTTATTGCCATGAGTTTCCAGATATGTTGTGAAGAAAACTGTGGAAAACCTCAATTGTTTAAATGTTCATTCTCACATGTGCATATTTTCCCTGTCATTTGATGAATTTTGTGGAGTTTTTGTGTGTCATGAGGCGTTTTCTGTGATATCCTGCATATTTCTGTGTTTACAGTACATGTACCTTTCAAAACTGTTTAAAAAGAATTCAATTAATTAGAATTTAGTCATTAGCAGAATTATTGAATAGACTGATTGTCCAGTGCCCGCTAAACCGTTCCTCTTTGTCGTTGATGTAACATAATTCTGAATAATGTCATAATTTTTTTCATCAGTTCTGTACATTTTACTGGCCCGTCTTCATTATTCCAGAGTTTTAATTTTACATAACTTTGACTGCCATATGTACCTGCCTTAACGCAATAGCTCATAGTGTAATTGTAATTTAAATTACTTCCATAGCCCTGCCTTTGTTACAGACGGTTCATTAATTTTAAATTGTTCATTTTAATTCGTTTCTGTTTCCATCATTTCAGGATTGGTTTCTGAAGTATGTGTATAAGTTATTTGTTCATCAATAGGCACACAATTGAAATACATGTTTATGTACATGATGAGATCTTTGTATTGGATAGGTAAAACTTTTAGGTAAGGTCGGGTATGCTATCTGTTACTTTTGTTTCTGTGCCGGTACTGCACAGTTTAACTACAAAACCTTTGATGATTGATGTACATGTTTGAGAATTTTTGTGAATTTAGAAAAGCAAGTTTTGCGACTGTAAATGCAGTATACGAGATGTTTTTTGTACACATCAAGCAACTCTTGTTATGGCAGACACAATACTTTTTAAGTGCGATACCATTTTGCTTCTCAAGTCTCCTGAGACATCTTCATTGCAACCGAACGTGCAGCAAGCATTTGGGATGTTGTGCACGATAAAGTATTCAGATAGTGGGAACTGATTTAAATGGGTTCATGTTGAGACTTGTTTGATATTTTCACCAATTTGACTCGGTGCTTGGGTCCAACATGGTTGAACTCTTTCTCATGCACACCACCCAGCAGTTCCACAGAGATACAGTAACATCATAAGTTCAAGTGAGATGAGATTTGAGAGTTTAAATCAGTCATATCAAGAATTTCCAGATATTTTCATCCAAGAGCGTTGCTCATAGCAAGAGCCGTTGCATAAATCTGTGCCTAATGAACTGTGTATGCTTTGTGTACTTGGTAGTCCCCTGTAGTATTGTGCCTTCAATGTGCCGTTCTCTCCTTGTCTATGCTGTACAGGTTCTAGTAAATGTCTTATGAAACTGGTTACCGCATTTGTGCGTGTGTGAAAGAATCTGCTAAATACATGTATGTGTACAGTATAACCCCCGGTTGGGACGCTTCATTTATTTTATGTTCATTACCTCTGTAAAGTAACCTCAGTTAGACTTAAATCGGGGGGGGGGGGGGGGGGGGGGGGGGGGCAGGCAAAAGGAGAGTTCTACTGTAGTCCAACATATATTTTTGTTATCAATGAAGAGAAGCAAATTGGCAAAGGAAAGTTCCTAGCTGGGCGATGTTTGCCATCGTCATAATCATCTCTCTATTCTGCTTTTATAGTTTCCAATACTGTTTCTTTCATAAATCTTTTAAAACCCTGTGACAGCTGACCTCAACTAAGACTGATTTCTCACTTTAATCTTATTGATCCAAACAAATATGAGCATCATGACATGCTGTCGCACACGTGACTCAACATCCATTCATTTTACAAACATCCCACAAATAGGGAAAAAAATCACTCATACTTTACTGTCACCAAACCAACTTCCAAATACAGCATTACATTTTCACACATTTTCCCAATTAAATAGAAGAAATCATTGCTTCTCTAACAGGAACATTTAAAAAACATCCTAACCTTTGTCATAACAAATCAATGAATGCTGGAACACAAAAAAGTTACTCAAAACTATAAAAAGGAAGGAACATTGAAGGGAGGGGGAGAACAAATATGAGTAAGCTGAGGAGGGGAGGTACAGAAAATTGCAACTAGTTGAGTTAAATCGTGTACTGCAGTCACGGTTAAACACAAAGCAGTCATCATTTGGCAACGCTAAAGCATAAAGAGAGGGGAAAAGAATAAAGAACCTTTTGTTCACCAGTTTTACCACAATCATCTGTTACCCAGATTTTCGTGAGATCACATCAAAATCAATCTCAAATGAAGAGCAAACATCTTCAATACACAAGAATTAAGGTATGGAACTGAAATGAACAAGGACTTTCATCAACTGTCGCAAATCTATTAAACTGCTGACTGAGTCAGCATTTACCAGAAATCCGATGACCAAACCAAAACCACGTCAATCACACCACACAAACAAACAATTATAACTGAACACGATAGAGAAAATCTATGCTGACCCCTAACAAGTATTAAGTATTTGATGTTCATTAGCTAAAAGAAATAAACATCCAACCTGCAAACCAACGTGCAATAACCAATTAGTAAAATGAGAAATGAAAACAGGTTTCTGGTGAATAACAATCAGTATTTATAGCTGTCTAACAAACTAAGTTAGAAAAATCTTACTAACACAACTATGAAAGTAGATCATCTGTGACTTTCTATTACTGACTTGGTCTAATTTAAAAACAGTAGGTAAAAAGTTTATCTCAAAATAGGGTGACCCGTGGGAAAAAAATTAAATCAATTTCTGAACTGAGCGTTTACAGCAGAAAAAAAATAAATATATACAAAATCATAAAGCGTGAAAACAATCCAAAACCCCACTTACATTCCAAACAAGAAACAAAAAAACCCTGAAAATGTACAACTTATTATAACACAGATTTCTCTTTCTTCCATTAACCTGTCCTTCATGCAGACACACGCACACACCAACACAATCACGACTACTTTCAGTCAGTTTCCGGTCAAAGCAGACACACAATGCATACACTGTAAACCATGTTGTGGGGAGCAGAGCACAGTTTCATTAGAATCCGCAAACAGACATGTTGTGAGTAATACACTCCTCTTTCATGCTCAACAAAATACAGGAACACATTCATACCTGAGAAAAAATAAACATATGGCAGTCTCATTTCAGGTACACGCATTCAACATAATACGACAATGTCAATCTGTAAGACCCAGAGAACTCTGAGCAATACAGACACAAACACTTCCAATGCTCAACCTTCACATTTCCACTAAATTCACATTGTTCGAACTTCACATCACACAAGAACCCTATTCCATAGTTTTTATCTACACAAACAAGTTCACTGTATCACAACATTCAACATGCATCTGTGAAACTTAAACCATCTTTCCAAATGACACTTTCGGAGAAATTGTTTTTATTTAACCAAAGCCAAAAACAATGTCTTGAATTGAAAAAAACTGAAAGAAAGCGGTTGTAAATTCTCACACGTTTTACAAATATAATAAAGAAAAATGTCAAATGCCTCAGTTGGAGAAAGTCAGAACTGTTGAATTAATAAGAATAGGTTTGAGAAAGACAGGACATAAATGATAAATTAACAGCACACACTTTGAGAAAGACTATATATATAAAAAAAAATTAAACTCAAAAGACAAAAGTTCAAGAAAAGCTAGACAGATGTGCATACAAGAAACTGTGCTCTGCTCCCTCGTGATGATCGAATGAAGAGGAGACTACTCTCGCTTGCGACGGTAGCACCCCAGACACACGGCACACATCACTCTATCAACTTCTTGGCCTTGAAGTAACGGCGGAGGTAGAGCACCTGCCAGGTGGCCAGGCCGAGCAGACAAGCCATGGAGAAAATGCTGAAGTACATCACTCGTGAGTGGGTCGACTCTGAAAATGATAAAGACAAATCAAAGCATTAGTCTTTCATTTTCTCTCATTCCCATTCAAAACTTGATAAGGCCAACAAAACAAAAAAAAGTCTGTTTACAGTATCCCGACCGACCCTATTATTTCGCGCGACCCTAGACTTTTTTTTCTGGCATTTGAAAAAATAAATAAATAAAATCTTTGTTTTTTTGGCAAAATAACTTAAAAATATAGTTTTTTGGAAAAAAATAAAATTTAAATAAATAAATAAAAATCCCGACCTACCGACCCTATTTATTTTGCCTATGTTACCGTAAACAGACTTTTTTTTTCTTTGGCCTAAGAAAGAAGTACTGCGAACTTTCACCCACACAAGCAAAAATAGCTACGGAAGAAGACATCCAATTGACAAGACCAATGCACTGGGATCTTTCAACAGCTACTGGGATCTTTTAGCAGCTAAGAGAGTAGGCATACCCATGCATTCATGTATCAAACAAACTTGAGTATACAACAACATTAAATCGTGTGACCTACAATTTGAGGAAAGTGAACAGTAGCTCATCTTCATAGCAGACCTAACTTCAGAATGAAAACAAAGTAGTACATCAGACAGGACAAGTACATGTATACAAGGACAAAGGAAAGGGATTTACACAGAAACAGACTTCTTTTACCGTTTAAACATAACCAAATGTAATCATATGTATGCTACTACTAGTACTACATTAATCACTTCAGTTATTGATTCAAGAATGATGATGGCAACAGGTGGTTTTCATGAAAACGTGTTCACAAACTTTCTTTCTTTCTTTATTTGGTGTTTAACGTCGTTTTCAACCGTTCAAGGTTATATCGCGACGGGAAAAGGGGGGGGGTGTGTGTGGATGGGATAGAGCCACTAGTTAATTGTTTCTTGTTCACAAAAGCACTAATCAAAAAATTGCTCCAGGGGCTTGCAACGTAGTACAATATATGACCTTACTGGGAGAATGCAAGTTTCCAGTACAAATGACTTAACATTTCTTACATACTGCTTGACTAAAATCTTTACAAACATTGACTATATTCTATACAAGAAACACTTAACAAGGGTAAAAGGAGAAACAGAATCCGTTAGTCGCCTCTTACGACATGCTGGGGAGCATCGGGTAAATTCTTCCCCCTAACCCGCGGGGGGTGTTCACAAACTGAGGGTTCCCATTTGATTAAATGATAAATACATTATCCAGATTGCAATTGAGTGGCAGCAACAGCATAAACCTTCCAGTTTTTCACATAAAATGTTCAAATATACTGAGCAGGCAGGAAAAGTACTTTTCAGAATATGGATAAGATGATAAGCATACAAAAGTACAAACCATTTGTGTCTCTCATCTCCTCTTCTCTGGCACGCATGTAGGCAAAATCGTCAACGATGGACTTGGACAAATCCTCCAGTCTTCGCAGCTCTACCTCAAGTGGTTTCAACTTCTCGGCCTTGGCCAGCTGCACACGACAGGAAGGAAAGTTGCAGCAATAACAAAATGTGCCATGACAAAAATGCAGTCTTTCGAGCATCACAACTCAGACCTGGCTGATGATAAATTTGTTTTTAATTATTCTGATAATAACAATAACAACACTTTATTGTCCATTAAAATATTACATAAGAATGAAAATTTTTCTTCGGCACACCCAGCCTGCCTGTAAACGATTATAACAACAATGGTATAGGACAACACACATAAAACATAGGTTCACATATATGTATTAACAAGCATGCCTATCATATTTCCAATAACACTGACCTAAAGTGCTGTCCGTGTCATCTTTAAATTCAATACATATACAGATAAAATCTAAATAAGGTCAAACTTCTTTAACTTAAGACTATCACAATCAAATATAATATTGCACTATGTAACTTTTCCCTCTCCTATCACAGGAGTTAGGTTTCATAGCAGAGCAATCACATTACGAATATCACAGATTAGGATTTGTAAACTGCAAAGCGCCCTGACTCGAGCAATAATGTACACTGCTCATAGACGCAATCACACCGATGACATTGTTCTTGAAAAGAAAAGAAAACAAAGGCAGCTCTAACCAGACCTGTTTACCCACAAAAACAGCTCGCAGTAATGCAGGCATTGCTTGTCACTGTCAGTAATTTGAGGGCTGTGTCAGTAATCACATAACTTTCCAAACAGAAACCAAATATTTGAAACTCTCGTACACAACCAAAAACAACACTGACAAGGCTAGCATACACATAACTTTTCATACAAAAAAAGGAACAATCCAGTTTAACTTCATAAAAGCAAAGTCACTACGCTCCTCGTGGATGGTATGGTCTCTTCCAGTAATTTAATACACATGTTCAGAAAGTGCAAATTCTCTTGTTCTTTCTGTTATTGTTTTATTCAAAACATTAACACCTTGATATATACTTCATGCATTTTTTTTTTACAAGAATTGTTCTGATTTCAAACAATTTATACCTACAGAAAAGAAAATCAATGTGTGGTTTAGCAAAACACAGGAACATTAACACAATTACTTCTCTTGTATTGCTACTGCTTTGCTTATGGCTTATTAATTCATCATTTCAGGAATTAAATTTTCCAATAATTGTTGATTGATAGTTTGAACAAAATCAGAAACAAATACGAACTCATTTTGTTTCAGTTGCACATTTTCAGAAGGGTTCACTCACTCAGGTCAAAAGGAAGAAGGTTTGGACTAAAATAGCAATTCCAGAGTTATAATATCTCTTGTCTTGCACAATCTCATGATGTTGCTTTTCAATTAATCAATTCAGAAGTTAAATTCTCAAATGTTTGTTGAATCATAGCTTGAATTAAAAGAGAAACATGTTCCAAGTACGTTTATTTCAGTTCCTAACTTTCTAAAGGAGGAAGTCAGTGTATCTAAAACAAAATACCACTGGTTTATAGATCAGGAATGCTAATTTTCTTTACCAAAACCTAAAAGAATTCATGCAAGTGGTGTACATGTATGTATAAAGAAGTTGCTGACCTACTCAATAACTCATCAAAGCACTTGCCAAAACGATTATGAAAACGTGCTATTATCTATGTCTCACGTTCTGACCGGGATTCCGGCCAAACTAGAAGGGTAAACAGGTAACTAAGTAACGAAGAGACTGCCTTGTGCTTGCACTACAAACCATTTTTCACAAATGCATTACAATAATTACATGCAAACTTAGCCAGGTAGGTTTTTCCGGAATGAGTCTGTGCGTAGCAGAATAACATAGTTTATTGTGGGTACCGTTTATTGTTGATGATTTGTTAAAGAAACCCTTCTGTTGTCTGGACATTGCTTACCTGACTACACAGCTTTACAACAGAATGTCCTAATTCTTTTCAATGCTTCAAAAGTTCAAGTTTCACCATTATAGCAAATATGTTTTAATATATCACCTGCAATGGGTTGTGATTTGTGAAGAAAACCTGTGTCCAGTTCAAATACAATTTTAAATACAACGAATCTTTGTCCATCAATAACAAGCAAACAACTGAAATCTGACCGTTTGGAATAAATCCGCCTGATGGCTTCAACATTTCGTGCCCAGCTGGCAAATCATAGAGCCTCTTATTCCAAAATTGACGCTAGACCGAGAGAAAGACAGAGACAATAAGTGAATAACAGCACACAAATTGTTAATTAACAACTCTCTGGAAAATATTAGCAATGACATACCTCATCATAGCTCTTGGCCTCAACGCCATGCTTCAGGCTCAAATACACTTCTCTATCGGGTGCCTGCACTCCTGCAATCAGAAAAAAAGTTATTGCAAAATGTTTGTTAAGTGTGATTGGGAACTGTCATGTATCGCCATCATTCACAAACTGAGTTCAAACCTCGACATTTCCATTTGTGCACATGCAACTGCAGTAGTAAAATAACTGATGACAGTCACATTACCATCAACATCCATAAAAATTATGAATATTATTAATTCACAAACTTCTTTTAAAATACTAACAGTATTATTAGGCACAAATAAAGTTTCTTTCAATATGACAAGGCCAAACAAAAAAGGGTTGGTAGTGCATGTGGCTTTCTACGTGCAAACTGAGTCTCCTGGATGTTGGAGATGAGTAACTTTCCGTGTAAAGCCTTAATTAATATATTTCCATTACAAAGTATGCACTAAACATCACAAATTATTTTAACCATCAGCACACACACAAACATGCACAGGACAAAACAAAAGAGAAACCAGTAAAACATTTGCACAGGCCACACGCAAGACTCTGATTTAGTGATTATGCTAACGCCAACAGTAACGCTGATGGTTTAAACAAGTTTATTCAATAAATTCCATTGGTACTATTACCGCATACATGAAATAAGGAACATGGAGCACAACAAGCTAGGCTTATGAGCGTACTCTTAAAAGCAAATGAAATTTGGCGGACGATTTTAATATAACAAATTTGAAATAATGTCAAAATAATAATGGTAAATTATGGTAGACAAACATGTAACAATAAAAGGAAAAAAAAACAAAAAGAAAAAAAAACAATGCTAAACTAACAACAGTTCTCACACGCGCTCGCACACTCACTCGCACACACACGCATACAATGACTTCCACATGGTTGAAAATAGAATACTACCAGAACAAGGAAATGTAAACAGTACTGCACATGGTAACATGATTATGCTAACGCCAACAGTAACGCTGATGGGGTCTATGTCGACCAAAAGAGTGGGATTCCCTGTAGGTGGAGTTCCTGGAGGGGGATTTCCTGTATACAGGGAAAACCACAGGATTTCGTTCCTGTAGCGTGTCGCTGATATCGCTGAAAGTCACATGATACTTGGCGACATCGGTAGAATTTGATGTTTTTCAATCTTTTTTGATATTTCTTAGAAATTTGAGTATGGTTTGCAAGTTTCATTGAAAAACTCCACCCTGTGAGATTCCCTGTTTACAGGGAATCCCCCTCCAGGAACTCCACCTACAGGGAATCCCACTCTTTTGGTCGACATAGACCCCATCAGCAACAGTAACACTTACCTCCCATTGCTTTTCCCTCGAAGCAGACCTCAAACATGTCATACTCCTCAGTTGTGAAGGCGAATTTTCCTTTCTGAGCATTTTCTTTTGAATACAAAATGTGCCCCTTAGAATCAGTCACCTGTAAACAAAATCATAATCAGAGAATTACATTTTACATTACATAAAATGTACAACATGCAATATCATTTATAATTATATCTATGGACGGTACTTACCACTTTGCACAGAATGTTCCCCTGCCAAAATATGCACAGTATCCTGTTAAGTTGGGAAGCTGTGTTATGTGTTCATTGGGAAACACAGGAATAAAAGGTCCCATCCACATGACCACAGAACACAAAACTAGTCCTGCATGGACCATGCGCATAGGTCACCGTAAGGGGTACATTTTGTCTGACAGTTTGTTGGTACAACAACGATTTCTGGTTAATATTATTTTCCTAGGTTTAGACCTTATTAGGCATAGTCACAATCTCACATGCACCTAAGCTTCTCTGCCTCAGCGTCTGTGGTATACTGTAACTAGTGCAAGTGCCAAGGATACAGTACAGCTGGTTTCTCTGGAACTGGAAGTGGCAAACTTTGAGCTGTTGCATTGTAAATGTGAAATTAAAAGTGACCCAGATGAAAACGCTTATCCCAATTATGTTAAATTCAGCTGCAACTTTTGAATTGGAATGATTTGTAAACACATGTTTTAACATCTAACTACTAACTTACTGTCAGATCTGCGCGTTGTCCGGTTTCCTGCACTTCATACTCGCCGGTAACCAACACGTCTTTATGGATCTCTTCTCGCAAGCACTTCTTTAGATTCTGACCCAAATGGAACCTGATTGCATCTATATCTGCCAAGCTTAAAACGCACAATGTGAAAAGGATGTGTAGCAAGTCCATTTTGAACTAAATATGAGGGTATACCCTTCAAAATCTACAAAAATGTGCAAGTTTACACGAAACACGCTTGCTAACGTGGCAATCGGTTGTTTCCGTGTGATTCCGTGTACTTCCGGGGTAGATCCGCGCAGACCTTTTCGTTGCAAATAAAGAAAATTACCAGATAAAATAGTTTATACAAACATTAACGCGTAAATTGATTAAACCAAATAAACAAAAATATTTAAACATTCGATAATTTTTATTTTGTCCTCAGCATGTCATGCTCAGAAGATCGGCAGTAAATATTACGAAGGGAGCGTACTCCGAAGTCAAGGTGAACTAGGACTAGGAGAAGACTGCAACTGCAAGAAGTGTGTTTCAACTTCAATCACTTTCATCAGTTTGACAATGAAATAGTATCAGGTAAATTATTCTTGTAAAATGTCCATGCGAAGGAGCTTTATATGATATAATTTTCAGCAATATGACACAGTGGATATATATATATATGTATGTGGACATTTTTTGCTACTGTAAGTGTAATGCAGAGCACATTCTGATTCTGTTTTCCAAGGTCCAGACTACTGACTAGTCTACTATTAGAAGATAATAAAGACAGAATTTAATGATCTGTGTTTCACAGGCAAAAACAGAAAACGAAAATTGTTCAGATAGGTTACGTACATAGCTTGCGCAGATTTGATCGGCCCGACTAAACTACGCGCCAGCACGCGCTACCTTGAACCATAGCACTTATATACTTTATTTTTATATTTCTAGTTAGTTCATCGTCCATTCTCACATAATACAAAATTTCAAACTTCAATGATGAAAAATACGGAAGTTATGACGAGTTTAACTACTCTCAAATCCGACGATTTCCGCCATTGACTCACAGCGGCGCGCTACCACTTTGAAGTAGACGCTACCCGGTGATCCATAACACTTACATAATTTATTTTTATAGTCTATATAGTTAATTGTCCATTCTTACATAATACAAAATTTCAAGCTTGAGTGTTGAACATTTCAGTAGTTATGACGGGTTTTAGGCGAGCTAATGCGCTACTCTCAAATCCGACAAAATCCGGCAGTGACTAAAACTGCGCGCTACCAATTTTAAGTGGACGCTACTGAGATTCATAGCTGTTATATAATTTATCTGTATGTTTCTAGTCATTCCATCGTCAGTTCTTACATTATACAAAATTTCAAACTTCAGTGATAAAATTTACGATAGCTAAGACGCGTTATAGGAGAGCTATCCTAAGGCCGTGGCTCCATGTCCGACAATGTCGGATACGGAGTCATTCGTTCCAACACAGTCAGTCGGATGCGGAGCCAGTCATTCCTCTGTGTGTGTGTGTGTGTGTGTGTGTGTGTGTGTGTGAACGCTACCCGTTTGGCTGCTTATTCTGATTCGCAGCTAACCCCCCTGGGACCGTTCCCCTACCCGCTCGGTTGGGGATGGAAGCCCCGACGATACACCCATGTCACCCATGGACACGAGGTGCAAATGAGCATATCGCCATGTTCCGAGTTAAGCATATCAAAGTTAAAATTAAATGACATTCTGCACTTTGCAGCACAGAACAATGGACATGTTCATTACTTCACAGGGCAAAGAAACAACATACTTTTCAGCATGTATTTATTTGGACAAACTTGAAGTCTTGCGTCCTCACAGGATGAACAAGCCTTTTTAAGCCGAATGTTGTTGATATGCTACCGTTCTAGTAAAATTAATTAAAAAAATGATTAAAAAATAAATTAAAATAAGTTGTATAGCATGACAAAACAATCAAAAAGTGCAGGAACAGTTGTTTGTTTGTTAGCTAGCTTTACTTCCCTTTATCTTGGTGTAGATGTAAAGAAGAGTGACTAGGATACGATTTCGATGAGTTGCAGGTTAAAAATCCTCTTTGTGAGGACGGCACTTACATACAGTGCATCGTTCGATGAAGGGTTAAGAACGAGACGTACAAAGAAACCCACGAAGATAACACCGAAGACATACACACAGTCGGCACAGTAACTAGACCAGAAGAGAGAGAGGAGATGTGTTTGTTTGTGTGTGTGTGTGTGGGGGGTGTGGTTGGTGTTATTTGTGAGAGATGGTGAAAGAATAAAGTAACATAAATGATACAGGTCAAGGCAGTGCCTGCTTCAAAGTGGTTGTGCAGTTGGTATGCATTAATGTATGTATTCAGTCAATGTCGAAGTTTTGTCATAACTTCCGTAATTTTCATCATTGAAAATTGACATTTTGTATTATGTGAGAATGGACGATGATCTAACAAGAAATATAAAAATAAAGTATGTAAGTGCTATGGATCACACACACACACACACACAGAGGAATGACTGGCTCCGCATCCGACTGACTGTGTTGGAACGAATGACTCCGTATCCGACATTGTTTTTTATCACTGAAGTTTGAAATTTTGTATAATGTAAGAACTGACGATGGAATGACTAGAAACATACAGATAAATCATATAACAGCTATGAATCTCAGTAGCGTCCACTTAAAATTGGTAGCGCGCAGTTTTAGTCACTGCCGGATTCATAACTACTGAAATGTTCAACACTCAAGCTTGAAATTTTGTATAATGTAAGAATGGACAATTAACTATATAGACTATAAAAATAAATTATGTAAGTGTTATGGATCACCGGGTAGCGTCTACTTCAAAGTGGTAGCGCGCCGCTGTGAGTCAATGGCGGAAATCGTCGGATTTGAGAGTAGTTAAACTCGTCATAACTTCCGTATTTTTCATCATTGAAGTTTGAAATTTTGTATTATGTGAGAATGGACGATGAACTAACTAGAAATATAAAAATAAAGTATATAAGTGCTATGGTTCAAGGTAGCGCGTGCTGGCGCGTGCTAGCGCGTGCTGGCGCGTAGTTTAGTCGGACCCGATTTGACTAGTGTGAAAATTGTTTAATTTGAGACTAATTAAATTGAGGACCCCCTCATCAGGCTGCCCGTATATTATATAGTGTTAGTTAGTAGTTACTATTATATATATTTGCACTTTACAGATCATTGCTATTACTTATGCTAAAAAAATATATTGCTTTGCTAGCGGCAGTAAAGCTGTCTATATGATATATGTATAAATATATATCTGTGTGACCTCAGCTTCTGTTTTTTTGTTTGCATTACTTCCACTGCAGAAAAAATATGCCCATGAACTGCTTTACACTACAGGGTTTAATAGACAGTGCCTTTGTAAGACATTAATTAAGATGAAGGCTATCACTACTCTCAAACTTTCTTTTTCTAGGAATTTCACTGCCAGTGCCAGAAAACTTCTGTAAGTACAACAGATCTGTAATTGTCATCAAGAGAGAGTAGCGGACAGAAAAAGAGCCCAGGAATGGCGAAAGGGGCCAAGTGAGTAACCACTTATTATATACTTGTTCAGAAGTTTCTTTCTACATGTATAAATAATTAGATATCTAATATCTATCAACAGTAGATATAGAGGTTACAACTCGTGTTTTTTTTATATGGCTTGTATTTCAGTCAAGACCCAGCGGATGAATATCAAGGGACTCACGAGCCTCTGGCGAGTGAGTCCCTTTGATATTCCCGCTGGGCCTTGACTGAAATACAAGCCATATAAAAAATCACGAGTGTTGTAAACTGTATATCCCATGAAGATCTAAAAGACAAAGTGTGACGGAAACATCAAGCTTTAGTTGTCTGTTCAGATGAGGCACCGCTGCCCATACCTAATTCTAAAGGCACGTCTGTTGATCTATGTCAAGTCGGTGCATAGTGGTGGCTTGGTTGTCCCCGTCAGTTGAAAGCCTCTTACACGGATTTGACTGAATACCTAGTGGTTACACACGCATCTCCTGAGATCATGGACACTTTCATCGTCTATAAGGGCCTACTGCACCACAGAAGAACTAGAAATACTCGCAGATTGCATTGGACAGCTTGTCCAGAGAACAATCGTAGTCGATGATGTACCCATAAGAGCATGTGTACCACGGGCACACAGTGACTTCACATGAGCATAACATATCAGTGCTTGTTGAACGGACTGTGTTTTTAACGATTGCTAGTTTGACTTCTGTTTTAGTTGAGAGCACGAGCACACACACTCAAACACATACGGCTTGTCATGTTGATCACAAGAGAGAAAAAATAGAACAGCGAATAGAAGGAAACATAACAGATTACGTCCACATAATATGACGCGATGGATGACAGACTTCATGAAATCTATGACGCTGTGATGATAGTCTCGGCAAGTCGAGACCAAAACTAAGCTATAGCACTGAACGACTCTCGCGCATGTTCTCAAAAACGTGGTGACCCCTTGCACATCCGGTCTTACAGGTACATTTGCTTTTGGAATGTCAAGGACGACAAAAAGTAGAGCCAGCTATGATGTATTTCGTGAACCCTTAGTTATCCACTATTTTATGTGTTATAAGAGTGCAATAGTTACATCATGAATTTGACAAGAGAACAATGGAAATACAAGAAATAGACCTGGAGTACATTTACAGAGACAAAGAAGGGAGGTCATGGGATATACGCAGTGTTGGTAAGTCACTTACTTAAAAAAAAATTACATATATTTTTTAATTATTAAATTTAAAGTCTTATTTTTTTCAACCAGGGGCATGTGGCTTTGTATTGGTCGTAATCGCCTGAGCTGTGTTCCCTGGGTGTCATAGATGAGTAGCTTTTCTAGTAAAGTCTGTAAAATTGACTTTTTAATCACAATTTCCTAAAGGGTTAAAAAAAAAAAAGTTCTGGGGTGGAGAGCAAAAAATAGGTAAGGGAACTGGAAACACTGATTTTGTTGTTGTTCTCTGGATAAAATACCTCCACAAAAAAAGTTTCACTGTGAATGCACCACTTGCAGGATTGTGATGGTAGTGCTGCAGAGCCTGGCAGGTACTGGTCACAAGCTGGTGCGGCTGAGGCCCAAGATTGGCGATAAGCTGGAGCAGCTTGCCTTCGATCCTTACGGTAAGATTTTTTTTTATCTGTAAGTGCAATTGCAAGTTGTGACTGACTTTTCATCTGTTAGTGTTACAAAAGTTTAAAGGCTTTGAGGCCTATAGAACTTAAACAAAAAGAGGGGGGGGGGGGGATCATATTTTGTTAGTGTTACCAAAAAATGTAGCACTCCTGTACCTACTACGACTAGATCATAAACTGAGCCAAGAAGTTATGCACATGTGACAAGGTGCTGTAGTAGTCCCCTGTTCACAGCGGCTGCTCTGCAGAGTTGTCTGCCCGCCTTTAGCGCCAAGCTGTTTAACTCAAATGTTCTGTGGCTGCGGGTGGGACACCTGTAGGTTTGAGAGAGCTGTTTGTGATAGGGTTGACTAATGTCAAACAAGACTGTTCCTTGTCAAGAAACTGTTTGGTATCAAATGATGACAGAAGATCATTGCTGGGATCTCCATGTATGTGTGTGAGCGAGTACGAGTGTGTGGTGTAGGAATAGATGATGTTGAGAAATAACGGTGTCAGCATAATGTGAGAAGCTGTATGAAGGGGTGCAACTCAGTTTGCGACCTGCAATGTTAGGGAAATTTGATGCTGTCAGGCTAGTTTCCACATCTTTGTTGAAGACAATAAAATCTGTGAAGTCTGAGTGACTTTTGCTTGTTTCAATGTTTGTGAACCAATCTATGTGTTAATGATGTTACCCTTTGTAAAAATTGAATGTCAAATAAAGTGTTTTTGACACACTTCACTCATAGACAAAGCAAGCTGTCTTGATCAAACTCAGTCAATGCTGACCTCCTTTGCAAGGTAATGAAAGTGGATTTCACCCAGTCATTTGTAGTTTCAGCTGCATACTTTCCTACTTTTATAACCTTCAATATAACTGTCAATGATCGAATGACAGAGATCTGTGTTGACTAAATTCTCATGGTCGCTTGACTTGGGTAAAACTCAAAGATGTAACCACTCACAAGAAACTTCTGACATAGCAGTTATTTTCAGAAACTGTCAAATGTCGGAAGAATGATTAGCTAGTTGTTGGTTTGAATGCTTTGACCATGTGTTGCTACATTATGTCAAAAATGTCTTGTTCCTTTCTGTTTCAGTGCAACAAAACGTGCTGTATAAAGAAGTCAAGAAAATACGGACTTTGAAAAGTTCCTGAGAGAGAGCGAGATAGATCGAGAGAGTGTGAGAGCTATGTTTGGTTGAGTGAATGTTGTACATGTATTTGAAAGCGAGTGTGTTTAAAAGTCTTTAACAGTCATCAGTGTGTGTAAATGTGGAAAATGCGAGGCACTGCCTTTTGCGATTAAGAATCAAGAATGTAAGGTTTGTTTGAAGATGTTTACTTTAACTGCTATGTCAGCAGCAAGTGTGTACTGGTAATACATTACATATACATTTATTGTACATCTGCATGTACATGATATAAGAAGTTGTGCATCTGTTAATTCATTCTCCATTCTTTTTGATATGTCAATTATTCTGGATCTGCAGTGAAAAAACCAAAAAAGTAATATGAACAAGTGACATGCTGCTTTGTGGTGTGGTGTACATTTGTAGTACTTTCTTTCTTTCTGTCCCTCTCACACAAACACACACACACACACACACACACAGAGAAATGGCTGATTAAGTCGAAGAATTAGAATACATGCACAGGTACCAAACAAAACAAATTCTCTGTTTAATCCACTTTCTTTATATAATATTTAAAAATGTTAAATGGCATCGAACCACACTCAAACCTACTTTTTTTGTACATGTACACATCATTTTCGTCATATTTCTTTACCATAATATGAAAGGAATCAGTGCTCTTTATATCACAATTACTTCTTCTACTGTCTGGGAAAAGTTTCCCTCAAACACTGAAACAGTAGGACACGTTTATCATATTCAAATCTCAAAAGATTTTCATTTTCATGCTTTAAATTTTGCATGCATGTGATTTTTCCTTTGGATACAGATACACTGCTTAATAGTTAATACTGTACGAAGGCAAGAACTGTTTACGCAACTGAAGTTTACTTATACAGTGAACCCCCAACCAATTTACTCCCAATTTAAAACTTCCCTTGTAAGACTTAGGTGGTCTTAAATGGGGGGTTCCACTGTATTTTCTTTGAAAGCTCTTGACTAACTTGCATCACATATCAACAGATAATCTCACAGTCATCAGAAAGTTTCTTGGAGGGGTATAAATACATCAAGACAAATGTGTTTTGAGAAATTTCAGTATTCTGTTCCATGAATCCTCCTGTGCAACAGCATGGTCTGATGGATTGCCTCCCCATAAAAAGTCCATTCCTGTAACATAGAAGTTGATCTGCACTATTGCTGAGAAAAAAATTGACGTTGCCAACACAAATGTTAAAACCAAAACATGATCAGAACACTGCAGCAGCAATTATTCACATTTTAACTCTGACACACACACATACGAATCAGTGCATCATTTCCTGCGTTCAGTTCTGCACTCAACACAAAATGCATCTCAACCAAAAAATCGCCTGAACATACCAAAAGTGGGGTTCACACAATAACGACAGTGGGGACTGTAGGGGGGCTCCAACAAGTGACCTGCCCCTGGGTAGTGCATGACCTCCAGCAGGTGGCGCTTGTCGTCAGGGTACAGATTGTACAGGACGTCTGCCAGCTTGGGATCTACCTGGTTATCGTCATCAGACTGAAGGACAAGAACGTGGGCTGAGCTCTCCCAAACCTGTGGAGCAGACATGGAAATGCACCTCACTTTACCAAGCTGGGGCAAGCAAACCTCCTTGTTGGAAAGTGTATTGGGTAAGATTAAGAATCTTGCAAAGCTGGATGTGTTCGAATGTTGACTAGTAAGAATCTTTACATGCAATTTCAAGAAATGATTATCACAAAACTGGGGACAAAATGAGTCGCTGACCATCTGGCAATGTTGTGTACATTTTAAGGATCAAACTGATTGAGTCTTTTCAATATTTCCTAATGTAAGCTATTCTTGCTGACCAAGGAAATATTTCAACTATTTCATGTTTGATGTTGTCATAGGAATAATCTAAGCAGAGATGATTCCAACCATGGACCGATTATCACTCCTTGCACATAACTAATGTTTGAGAGTCGTCCACAAACAGATTTCTTTGAATGTTGTACAAGCAACACGTAAATCCTTTACGCCCCTCGGAAACGGAGTAGTATAACTGCCCAAAACGGTGGGGGGAAAAGGCGGTCATATATATATGTGAAAGCCTACTAGTACAAAATAAGGACTGCACGTAGGAGAGTGGCAGCTCACAAACCCAGGAGAATAGGTCTATAGGCCAATGTAAGAAGGATTGTCATGTAACATGCAAAACGGGGGTGCTTTTAATGTCTTTTCAAATCGCATATTTCTTCTCTACCCAAATGGCTTTTTGAATGTATGCACAGTTTGTCAAAAGAGACACAGTAACTTGTTATGCTATTTCTGCTTCCATGAATGAAATTACTGAGCAGAATTTTCACATTCATTTCTAAGCAGCAAGAAGAGCTGCATCTGCAATCGGTTCACTCACTGGGATGAAACTGTCTGTAGTGTGAGGAAAACAGTCTCTGATTGAAAGGCCTTCTTCTGTAGGAACTGCAAAATTTAGATCCAATCTGAAAACGAAAGACAGAGAAAAACAAGGCATGAAAAAGAAGACACAGACCTGGGAACCCCTGTTTTGCACTTGGAGAATTCTCAAACAAACTTGGTGTATTTTCAGAAAAATATGCGTATTCAAAACAGCATTAACTTGAACATCCATGATTCAAACATGTTTCACACACGTCCGTTACTATGTTAATTACATTTATCAAAACGTTTAAAACAAATGCTTCTTCCAATGTTTACTAACAAAAACTGTAATCATGTGTCAACATACTGGATTGGCTTTGGGATGCGCTTGTGAAGAAAAGTAGTCTAGGAATATTTGTCCTCGTATTTTTTCCCACTTACTGTACTTCTCGTATCCTAGACAATCATTTGACAGATGAATTTGAAATTTGTTTATTATCAAAAACATGTGGACACCACTGTCTCCAAGCAAACGAAAATGTGATCATGCGTCCTGGCACACTCTAAGTCAGAATATGTACCTGGATTGGATTGGTGTGTGATCACTTGCCTCCACAGATTGTGTTTTTGACAGGGAAGACATTACGGACAATTATTGTTTAAATTTCGTCATTCATTTACCTGAACTAACTCGAAAATTGTATAAGTAAATTTTCATTTCATTAATATACTTACCCGAATCACATATAGCATTGACACAGTCTGAGATGCTAAGGTCTGAAAACGCTTACCCCTCTAACATTTTTAAAGGGAAGCAACCCCATCACCAAAAGAGCTAAAAATAGGCATGGTAAAGAGCACATACTTTGGGAGTTACCTCCCATTGGTGTGTACTACGTCACTACCTCTATCACCACGTGGCTAGAATCATACGACTTTAAAGAAACTAAAAAACCATACGCGGGGCAGGTGGGAGGGCACACACTATGTGATTCGGGTAAGTATATTAATCAAATGAAAATTTATTTATTAAATTACATATTCTTACTCCGAATCACATATTGCAGATAGCTTTAACAAGGCGGTGGGAAAGAAAAACTTTCAAACTCACTCTCAAATCCTTGCCAGAAACTGGCCAGCTGCAATCAATGCAGGAAGTCCACGGGAGCCATCTTGACGGAGAGCCGAGACGCCCCGAAGATAATAGTATATAAAAACATCTTCAGATCGCCAAAATGCTGTGGACAGCACCTCATCTAGCCTCTTAGAGCGCAAGACGGCTAAAGATGATGCCCAAGCCCTTGTCTCATGGGCTCGGGCTGAGTCCAGGGGAAAGGCAGGCTGCGCCCCCCCCCTCCCCCTTTGTTCAAGTGGCTCCACCCATAAGCTTGTCTGATGAGGGAAGACACCGTGCCGTCCGACTCATACGAGATATCCTCTGGAATTCCAGAGAGGGCGTGAATTTCACTACCTCTACGGGCTGTTGCTAAACAGTAACAGAAAAAGAGTTTTCTGTGTCAGATTGGAAAGGCTAGCGTCGCTCAAAGGTTCGAATTCGGCTGAACGCAAGAATTCCAACACGAGAAAGAGATCCCACTTAGGAGTGGGAGAGCGAGATCTAGCCTCCTTAAGGGCTGCGCCCTTAATGACTGCCGTAATGACTCCGCTGACGCTAATGGAACGTCCAATCTGTTTAAGAGTAGCTGAGATAGCTGATCTCCGTACCCTCAGAGAGGAAGCGGAAGCTCCCTGGGAGGACAAGAAGGAAAGATGGTTCGCAACTTGCGAGGAGCAACCAAGTTCAATCCACGAGCAGAACACCAGGCGGCCCAGGCCCTCCAGTGTAAAGCATAGACAGACGAAGTAGACACTCTGTGTGAGCGACAGACTAAGTCCATCGTCAATTCTGATGCTCCAGCACGCATCAGTGAGCCCCAAACAACCTCCACACGTGAAGCTTGAGCAACTGGGGCTCTTCGTGTGGAATGCCTGTTCGAGGCTGCACCAGCTCCCCTCTCACTAGTGAGAGAGGAATGGGAGGACCGTGAGCGAGCCTGAGCAGGTCCGGGAATCAGGCCTGCGAAGGCCAAAGGGGGGCAACCAACAGAAGGGTCGGCCCCTCCAACTCCGCCTTTCTGATTACTCTGCCGAGTAACGGAAACGGCGGGAAGGCGTACGCCTCCAGACCCGTCCAGGGAAAGTCCAAAGCGTTTGTCTGCCATGTCTGAGGATCCGGGAACGGCGAGGCAAAGACCGGAAGCCTCTTTGAGAACCTTGTGGCAAAAAGGTCTACCAGAGGCTTTTGGACCTGGGCCCAAAGGCGAAGCAGTGCCCCGTGAGTGATCGTCCACTCCGACTGAAGCACCCTGTCTGAGCGGCTGGGCGCGTCCACCAGAGTGTTCAGGCTCCCTGGAAGGTACCTGGCTGAGATCGTGATATGGTGTTGCGCACACCACTTCAGGATCTCGCAGGCCCTGTTTGAGAGACGGGGACCGCGAACCGCGGAAGTCGTTTATTCCATCCGCCATCTCAGTTCTCAATGATACCACTTAGTGCATGCATGTGAAACTGAAAAATGTACAATGGTGTTTTCCTCAGAGCTAGCTAGGAATGCATTGTACTCTAATGTTGTCATGTTATTGTTGTGTTTTTTATCTTCATGTTTTAAAATTATCTCCACAACTTATAAAGTATACTTTTACACTAGAATTATGTTTAAACAAATCAAGTATGTATGTTTAATATTATTCTTATGAAGTTTTTTTACAACTATTTAGAATAGAACAGGATGGATGTTTTGAATGTCAATCACTGGGAGCAGTCAGAAGAGTAAGAATTCTGTTTTGTTCTCACTATCATTTGCTTATGAAGATCATGATGTTGTTCCATTGCTTAGTCAGTCCTAGAAATAATGTCCTAGACCTGTCTTACCTTGCTGTTATTAGTATTTTTGCCCTCTTTCATTACGATGCTATGGTATTTCTGTGGGTCTCCACATGTGTTTGTTTATAAGGCGGAAGTGACCTCCCCTTGTACACAATAGGCCCTCAGAGGAAGCCTACGGACAGACTAGAATAGAACATGCACATAACACAGAAGGTCTGCACAGCACACTCACACACAGCAATACAGCACACCGTCTTGTACCTCCTTCTGCCCTGCCGAAGTCGGGGTATCCTTTTTAATCCACCGAACAATTAATATCCACAGCCATGTGTGTCTCCTGCCTCCGAACACACACGCTACAGAGCTCGACTCGATGTGCGCAGTTTCGTATAAAAATTATTTTCCAAATTTCCCCACTGTGTTTTATAAAATAATCATATTATGAAAGCACATACATTCTTATCTTAGTTGTTATGTATTCATTGTTAGAAAACATCGGCATTATTCATGTTTTACTTTAAACGCAATCATTGTTATTTATAGATCACAGGCACTTGATGTAAGTAGGTCACACACGTGTAAATGTTGTGCCCAGTCCTTGTTTTTGTTTCTGTTATTATTTTAGTTAGCAGGTCTAGTTGAGCACGTATTAAGTATCATGTACCCACTACTAGTCATTGTGCATTTTAGTTAATGGACTGATGATGTCATTTGTATGGAGTCGACGCACGTGCGAGGATATGTATGTGTGGGAGGGGGGGGGGGGGGGGGGGCGCGGGAGATGGAAGCTTGCTGTATGTTATGTAATGTATATATTGTGTGTGATACGTGGAAATGTGATACTATTTATTTGCATGTATGATACAGGTACAAATGTGATAATTGTAGGCTTATACTAGTGATTACTGTGTGTGATACATGAAATGTGATATGAATGCTGTTTTTATATGTTATACTCTTACTTTCTCCCAAGCGCAAGACAAATTCTTCTATGAAAATTGAAGCCAATAAAATTTGAGTTGAGTTGAGTTGAGTTGAACCTCCTTGCTTGTTAAGATAAGCTGCCACTGTCGTGTTGTCTGTAAACAGACAAACATGCTTGGCATGAAGGGAGGGAAGAAACTCGACCAGAGCTAGAGCCACAGCTTCTAGCTCCAGCAAGTTAATGTGCCACAGGCTCTGTTCCGCCGACCACAGACCTGACGTTGTAAGTAGGTCCGTGTGTGCCCCCCACCCCAGCAAGGACGCATCCGTGAAGAGGTCCATGTCTGGGGGAGGCAATCGGCACTCCTCTGCAGACCCATTCCGTGTCTAACCACCGAAGGGTCGTGGACTGAAACCATCCCTGAAGAGGGACAAGGGCGTTCCAGTCCACTCGAGGAGAGTCCACATACGATTTCAGTGCCAACTGAAAAAGCCGTTTGTGGACCCTGCCCAGAGGAACCAAGAGAGCCATGGACTCCATCAGCCCCAAGATGGAGGCGAGCGTCCGGAGGGAAGCCCTCAGGAGAGGCAAAGTGGAGCGAATTGAGAGCTTGGAGCTTGTCCACCCTCCTCTGGGAGGGTTGGACAGTCCAAGAGACCGTGTCGAAAGACATCCCTAGATAGGTGAATGTCTGGGACGGAATCAACTCCGACTTTGATCGGTTGATTGAGAAACCCAACAAGTTGGCTTCTCGAAGAGCCGACTGGGTATGCTAGAGCAGCCTGCTTGGGATTGGTTCAGAATGAGCCAATCGTCCAGATACACCTGCAGTCGAATACCCTGCGACCTCACCAGTGCGCAGAACTGTCTCACCACCATGGTAAAAATCCACGGAGCGAGAGACAGCCCGAAGGGGAGTGCGCGGAACTGGTAGATCTGATCGCCCCACCGGAAAAGAAGCCATTTCCGGTCGGCCGGATGCATAAGAATGTGGAAATATGCATCTGTCAGATCGATCGAGGTCGCCCAGTCTCCTGGACGGAGAGAGTCTCTGACCGAGGCTGGCGTCTCCATTTTGAATTTTATCTCTCTCAAGAAAGTGTTGAGATGGGATAAATCCAAAACAGGATGCCATGCTCCTGAAGCCTTGGGAACGGCGAAAAGACGCCCGTAAAATCCCAGGGAGCTGTGATCTAGGACCCTCTCCACCGCGCCCTTCTGTACCAGGGAGGCAATTTCCGCCTGAAGAACGGACCTTGCTTCCTGTGAGAAGGGGGGGCTTGAAGACCGGCGGACGCCGGGAAAGAGATGCCTTTTCCTCCTGCCAGAGCAGTCGGAAGCCCGACCTCACCACTCCCACAATCCATTGCCTGTCTACAGAGACCATCCAATGCGAAAGTGCCCGGGAGGGGCCTCCCGCCATCACCAAGGTGGAGGGCGGAAGGGGGGTGAGATCGGGAGCACTTCATTGGGGGTGGGGCTTGCTGCTAGAGCCGCCCCGCCCCCTTCCCAAAGCAGTTCTTTTCTTCGAACCACGAGAAACCTGCTGAGCTGGCCGTTTGGATGCAGGTTTGGGATGAGCAGAAGACTGAGCCTGCTTTTGCTGAGTAGGCTTAGTCTGTCTGATCCCCTGCAGAGTAAAGTCAGAGAACTGTTGGTCCCTATTTGACTGGATCTCCTTGTGTCGAGCGTCAAGCGCCATATGACCAAAGAGAGACCCCTCTGCGACCGGAGACACTCTCAACGTGTCTCTGGTAACCTGATCCGTAAACTGCGAGTGCGAGAGGAACAAATCCCTCCTGCACATGACTGCGTGAGCATAATGCAGGGAGGATAGTCGCATCTGCTCTTCATTCACCTTAGCAAGGGCTGCAAGAAGAGTAGACATCATCAGCATCCTGATTCTCACTGAGTGAGAACGGATCAAGACTCTCGGTCAGAGACCGAGAAAGCGTCCTGATGATCGTCTCAGAAACAGATGCTAGTTCCAGGAGCTGACGTCCTATCTCCTCTGATGCGAGAAGGGTGTGTTCTGTTACCGTCACACCCGAATCACGCTTCAATGGTTTGACCAACAGAGGAAGCAATTCCTACGACACCTGTAAGGTTGCGCGCGGAAGAGCGAAGGACGAAAGCAAGTTCCGACCGGATCTGTTCAAGTTGAACTTCCTATGCCTCGAAGGAACAATGGTAGAGGCTTGAGACTCCGAAGCCAGCCAAGGCTGAGCCTGTTCCGGAACTGGCCCATAAGGAATCAGAAGAGGAACTGGGGCAGAGGGAATACCACTTCCGGGTTGTGATGGCTTAGCCAAAACATGCGCAAGATGGTAGGCCACAGAAGGAGACTCTTTGAACCGGAAGCAGGAATCCTCCTCCTTCGCGGGACGAAAGTCAGACATAGCTGAAGGGGCAACCGAAGCGGAAGCCGCCAAAGCTGATGCACCTTCCGGAAAATAACGGGATGTCACCTCCGCCGCGGCTTCAAGTGCAGCCTTGAGCCTAGACGGGAATCCCGACCGTGTCTCCTCACTAGCAACAGACTGACCGTCAGAGTAGTTGAGCGAAGGACACTGACCGAAGTCACCGGTGGCGGAAGGGTGTGCGGGATAACCGGAAACCGGAAACCCGTGTACCCGGAAATCATCTTGACTCATCCCTTGACTGACATGAGAGAAAGGGTAAGTCGTGTGACCATCCGAAGCCACCCCACCCACAGAGTGAAGCAACGACTGCCCCGGCCGAGGCACTGCATGCCCGAAAGCAGGCCGCTGTTGCTCACTCACCGGCATCCGTCCGGAAGTGCCAGGAAGAGGAACAGCGCATCCGTCCGAAGCCGGAAATGCAACCGACGAAGCCGCACAATGCGGAAACGAGGGCTGCGTAGACTGAGGCCGGAAGCCATAAAGCCCGGAGGCCAGTCTTCGGTCAACCCCAGCACCGACCTCGGAGTGAACGAGTGGTGGGGGACCTATGCTTCCGGTGGGAACTGGAAGTGCAGCAGCCGAGACCGGCTGCCGCCCTTGTTCTGAAACGCCCGAGCACGCGTAGAGCATCGGGGGAGACAAAACAGAAGAATGCAAGTTGTGAAAGTGCCCCAGAGAACTGTCTCCCAAAAGGGAGTGTCCGGTCGCCTCACGAGGGCTGTTGGACCAGTTCAACTTACCGGCAGTGCCGCCCGCGGCGCCAGAAACCGAAAAGACAGGAAACTGCTCCCTGGAACCGGAAGCTGAAAGTGCCGACAAAGAAGCCAAGGACCGCACATCCCCCACGGACGGAGGAAGCACGCCGCTGGTGGATGGCGTGGAACGCTGCATCTCCTCTTTAACCATGCTACGAATCTCTGGAACCAAAGATTTAAGAAGAGAAAACACCAGAGCACCCTGCTCCGATGCCAACACAGAGGGAGAGGCAGAAACAAACGAAGTGTCCGACTGAGAGCCAGACGCAAGTGCGTTAAAAGCAGAAATAGGCACAGTCAAAACCGTGTTGCGAGCTTCATCAGAAACAACTATCACTGGTGGTTTGGAAGAAAAAGACGACTTAGGCTTAACTTTGCCCTTAACGTCGGCTTTACCCCGTTTTTTATCCGAGTTGGTCAGCATGGCTGACTCACAACAAAAATGCCGTCAAACCACAAAAGTTACTGAAAAACACAAGTCCAAAATGGACAGAAAGTCAGCAACTACAACGCAAAAATTCCTGTCAATAAAACGACAAAAGGAACGAGCTCACCAACTACAGAAGCCAGCAAGCAAAGTAGACGTGGCCGGCAGGTGTCAACCAACACAAGAGTCGGCCATGGGAGTGCCAAAATCAAACGACCTTCTCTCAAGAGGCTGAAAAAGTCGTATGATTGTAGCCACGTGGTGATAGAGGTAGTGACGTAGTACACACCAAAGGGAGGTAACTCCCAGAGTATGTGCTCATTACCAGGGCTATTTTTAGCTCTTTTGGTGATGGGGTTGCTTCCCTTTAAAAATGTTAGACGGGTAAGCGTTTTCAGAACTTAGCATCTCAGACTGTGTCAATGCTATATGTGATTCGGAGTAAGAATATGTAATTTAATTTATAATTCTGCTGTACTTACATAATTCCCTTTCTGAACAGGCGTCCTTTCCAGTGCAGATTGTACAGACAGTAAAACGGTGGACTGTTTATGTGTATGGCCGCTTTGGTCTGAAAGATCGCATACAAATGTTAACCATGAAGGAAAAGATCAACTCACTTAATTCCTTTCCTGACAAGTGTTCCATCCTTTCGACAGAGGTCGTACAGCCAATAGAAAGGTGGCCCGTTTATGAATACCACTGTCTTTACCTGAAAATTTACAATGTTTACCTTTAATATCAGGTTCCTTTCGAGAAACTATCAGAAACGTGTGGATGAGACTTCAACATACATTTCTCCCTGACAGCTTCTCTATTAAATGGCTTCCCCGGATGTCAAACTACAATGGCAGGGAGAAAAGACCATAGAACATTGAAAAAGTAAAAAAAAAAAAAAAAATAACCCTCCCCCAACCATCACCCCTACCACATCCAAACAAAATGATTGCTTTGTTGTCTGTATGGTTCCTGAAATATACAGCAGTTGCACTTATTTTTAATCTGATAATCTGAACATTGCCAGTAAGTCAGAGAAGATTCACACACACACACACACACACACACACACACACACACACACACACACACACGCGCGTACATGCACACAAACACATTCGATTTTGTAGCAGATACAAATGGTTGAAAGTCTTCTCGTACCTGAGGACACATCCACGCCATCAGCAGTGCAAACTGAGCACCTGTTGACACGGCAACGACACCTATCCCATCGTCCTTCACAGCGCTGTGAGAACTGAACCATGACACAGCTTCCTGCAATAAATTGAATCACATCAAAAATAATGAAATCTGCTGATACTGCTTTAACTCTTAACATTCAAATGTCTCGAGGAGGACTTTGCTGTAGTATCATTGCTTAAAGGCACAGTAAGCCTCCCGTAAACCATCACAGATACTGTCAGGCTTTTACACACAGTACAAACACCCTTTAATTTGAACGCTCACCAAACAGGAACATCCTAGGTGCCCTACGTAAAGAGCGAGCAATTTTCAAAGAATTTATTTTTGCGTGGTTTATCTTACCCCTGAGCCATCGTGAACCTGTGTGATCCAGTTTCCCTTTTTCACAATGCAGTCGTCAGTTTGTAATTTGAATGCGGCTCGCTGTGAGCTTATCTGCAATAGCACGTTATTATGTACCTCTGACTTTTCACGAAACATGCTAAATTTATATTTTTGTCCCCAGAATTAGTATCTATTTGGGACATAACGTGATTGTATGCTAGGCTTCACGAAACAAACGAATGTGGTTCATCAGAACTCTAGCGATGGCATTTGACTGCCTATAAACCGCCGTCTGCCACGAAAACCCCGACCTTGCGTGACCCTGCTTCCGGGCTTTTCTTTTTCCAAACTTTCAAAACTTCGAATTGTACTGATCTTGTCTTGATGAAAAAAGAATTCTTTTATGATTTAACTCTTACCAGTTCGGGGGTTTTAGGGCATATTTTACAGTGCTGTTGGTGCCTACTTGCCGAGTGGCTATCTGGGGTCATATTCTAAATGAAATATAGAAAGTTAAATATCAAATGAAAGGAAAATGAATAAGCTTTTCATATTTGCAAAGAGAATTGTGCTATCTTTAAAGGTAAAAAATGTTATGGGGGTGACAACATGATTTTTGTTGAAATTTGTACGCCCATTTTTTGGAACACGTGACAAGCACAAAGAAGACATTTTTTTGTGTTCAGTTTATTTTAGATATGCTGCTAACTAGTCTGTTTGGGAATTCATTTTACGTAACATAGCAAAGTTTTATTGAGTTTTGCTGATAAACAAAAAAGTTATTGTCACCTGAATACCCCCACCCAAATTTCAAAGTTGGACGTTTCATGACATACGCATGCTTAAGGCACACAAAAAAATAGTCTGTTTACGGTATCCCGACCGACCCTATTTTTTCTCGCGACCCTAGACTTTTTTTTGGCATTTGGGGAGGAAAAAAAAAAATAATAAATAAAATTTTTTGGCAGAATAATTTTCAAAGAATTTATTTTCGTGGACTTAGCCTCAACAGCAATGGCGCCTCGTTTTGGTGCTGGACGGCTGTTATGAATACCGGAATTCACGCCCGGACAGTAAGCCTCCCCTAAACCATCACAGATACTGTCAGGCTTTTACACACAGTACAAACACCCTTCCATTTGAACGCTCACCAAACGGGAACATCCTAGGTGCCCTACGTAAAGAGCGAGCAATTTTTAAAGAATTAATTTTGCAGATTGTCTCGAACACTTTTTGGACCCATCCTGAACTCAGGTCAAACATGAATTACTTCCCTTCGGGTCTCATCCTATCGATGTGACGGGTGCTGTGGCGGGGTGGTAAGACGTCGGCCTCGTAATCGGAAGGTCGAGGGTTCGAATCCCGGCCGCGGCCGCCTGGTGGGTTAAGAGTGGGGATTTTTCCGATCTCCCAGGTCAACTTGTGTGCAGACCTGCTAGTGACTTATCCCCCTTCGTGTGTACACGCAACCACAAGACCAAGTGCGCACGGAAAAGATCCTGTAATCCATGTCAGAGTTCGGTGGGTTATGGAAACACGAAAATACCCAGCATGCTTCCTCCGAAAGCGGCGTGTGGCTGCCTAAATGGCGGGGTAAAAACGGTCATACACGTAAAATTCCACTCGTGTAAAAACACGAGTGTACATGGGAGTTTCAGCCCACGAACGCAGAAGATTGTATCAATGTAAACTGGCGATAGCCGTGAATCGATGATTATCAAAATGTTTTTGGACCGTGGTGCGTTTTTGCGCTAGACCTAACTTTTAAAATCTAAATAATAAATTGACAGCTTGTTACACAAACATTCTTTAATCATAAAAGAATTCTTTTTTCATCAAGACAAGATCAGTACAATTCGAAGTTGTGAAAGTTTGAAAAAAGAAAAGCCCGGAAGCAGGGTCACGCAAGGGTCGTAGCAGACGACGCCGGTTTGTCAGTGCATATCGCCGTTCCTCTCAACAGTCAAAAGCCATCGCTAGAGTTCTTGTGAACCACAGCCGTTTGTTTCGTGCATAAAAACGTGCTATTGTAAATAGTCGCATTCAAATAACTAACTGACGACTACATTGTGAAAAAGGGAAACTGGATCACACGGGTTCACGATGGCTCAGGGGTAAGATAAACCACGCAAAAATAAATTCTTTGAAAATTGCTCGCTCTTTACGCAGGGCACCTAGGATGTTCCCGTTTGGTGAGCGTTCAAATGGAAGGGTGTTTGTACTGTGTGTAAAAGCCTGACAGTATCTGTGATGGTTTACGGGAGGCTTACTGTGCCTTTAATTAATCTTTTATCCTGCCAGCAATAGAAAATATCCTGACTATATTGCAACTTATTTTGAGACATGCACATACAAAAGCTCAAAATACATGGTTGTTCATGTTGCTTAATTTTGCAATCAATTGAAGCAACTCAATTTATCCAGAAAGAAAAGAATGAACACCTCAAAATAGTCAAATGTGACATCCTCAAGTTTAGCTGGGAGGTCTTCATATTTGAAGAATGGCAGTGCCAGAACAGCAAAGCCATGCGATGCAAGTAGGGTAGCCCTGAGTTCCATCAATCCTCCCGCGGACCCAAACATGTCTATCACACCTGGATGGGGGCCCTCACCTGTGAGGAAATCAGATAAATGTTTGTTATTGAAATGTCTAGGTTTTATCAATGGAAAGTTTGCATGTTCCCTCTGCTTGTTTCCAGTCATTGTGTGTGTGTTAAATTTGTGTGTGTGTGTGCGTGTATGTGTGCATGTGTGCATAAGAATGCGCCTGTGTGTCTGTGAATAGTTATACAAATTGGCAAGTGGCAAGTTCCATGGTGTTACATGTTCAATTAGTCAATATAAAATTGTTGCGTCTCACACAGATTTCACAAAATGAAAAGAAAGAATGAAAGATATCCACTTCATCAATAAAGCTGCAACCTACCTGGAGGTAAGAAAAGAATCCCTCGCACATTTCCTTCTCTCACAGGTATTCGCCTGACATCTGCAGACTTTTTCAACCTGGTAACCGTGGTGGTGTAAACAGGCTTCACCTGTGTATCCGTGGCAACCAGTTCCCTAAGTGACAAGTGACCCAGGTAAACAGAGAGGTTGTACAGCACAGGCTCATCCCCATTCCTGACCACCATACGAATGTTTTGGGGGCCAGCTGGACTTGGCTTCAAGCTCCAGAATGGTCCCATGGGGTCAAGACCTGGAATGCAAAGAAAGATAGCCTTACAAACATGATTTTCAATAATCTCAATGGTTGTTCTGTGAATACAGTGGAACCCCCTCTTTAACTTAGTTTAAGACCTCCAAAAATCTGAGAAAAAATCAGGTTTTACAAGGCAGGAAGTCTTAACACGGAGGTACATTTACAGAGGTTATGAACAGAAAATCTCAGAGCAATTAAGGTCTTGATTTGTTTATTTGTTTGTTTAACGCCCAGCCGACCACGAAGGGCCATATCAGGGCGATGCTGCTTTGACATATAACGTGCGCCACACACAAGACAGAAGTCGCAGCACAGGCTTCATGTCTCACCCAGTCACATTATTCTGACACCGGACCAACCAGTCCTAGCACTAACCCCCATAATGCCAGACGCCAGGCGGAGCAGCCACTAGATTGTCAATTTTTTTAAAGTCTTAGGTATGACCCGGCCGGGGTTCGAACCCACGACCTCCCGATCATGGGGCGGACGCCTTACCACTAGGCCAACCGGGCCGGTATTAAGGTCTTGAAAAAGAGTCTTAAATTGAGTGGTCTTCAAAGGGGGGTTCCACTGTAATGAAGCATCATTTTTGCATTTGTTGTGCCTTCCATGCTATGCAGTGGATCCCTGCTACATGTACCCTCTTTTCAAGACTGAAGATTCGAGATTTTCTGTTGAAGAAATCTGTAAATCTACCTCCACTTTCAAGATGTACTCCCTACATTTTTAAGATCAGTTTTTTTTCAGAATGTGGAGGTTTTCAAAGGGGGTCCCACTGTAGTGCTAATTTGATATACTTTTCTGTCAACTAAAAAGCTGTTTACTTAAATGAAGTGTTTCACCCAGGTTTTCACATGAAAAGGCATAATTTATAGCCTTAGAACTGCAACAATTTCAAGACAAAGACAAATTGAAACAAATGAGTAATCAAAGAGAGGGAGTCTTTAAAATTAACTTACATGTGTTCTTTAAACAGAAATCTAAGAAGAAGAAGAAAACATAGTCTGAAAAGAAAGGGAAATGTATTGACTTCAGGTCAAGAAGTTTTCAGCACATATTTATTTACCTCCAACAGAATCATTGCATGAGAGTCGTGAACAGAATAGGATTAGTGCCTCAGAAAGAGACTAAACCTGCAGTATACTCCATTTACCTGTGTATGTCCCTCCTACAGACACATCTCTGTTGAGATCCAGATCTCCATCGTCACTAGTGACATAATGACTGCATGACTTGAACTCCACAGGTTTCCTTCGCCATTCCTGTTGAGTTGTTGCATGCAGTGTGACCTTGGTCTTGCTAGGCAGACCTTGAACCTTGATGTGAACTTTCTGGTCAAAGAGGCTGACCTTGGGCGTGACCTGAATGACCTCTGGCTGGGTTGAGAAGCTGTGAGGGTGTGCGCATCGCAGTATGATGGGCTGGAGCTGCTTCAGTCGACCAGCTGCAGCAGAACATACACTCTCTATCATGCAGAGATTTTGTTGCATGTTGACAGTCAAGAAAACACCAAAAACATAATTATTTCAAATCACTGAAAACTCTGTCACTTAACTCATTGTCTCCCAGGTACGAATATATCCGTACCCACTCATATGGCTCTATCTGACCAGCATATATCTGCTCAGACTGTTAGCTTCAGTCACTTCCTGTAACGTCCATCTAACGCCTGCATTACAGCGTGTTGATACACAGTTACTACAATTCTGAGTGACCTGCTGCAGCACAGCTGGTCTCGGCTAAAAAAAACTTGGTCAACATAGGTGGGGTAGAAAGGGTTAATAAAATATGCTTTCTTGTGGTGGAAAGGTTAAAATTGTCAAAACTTCTCTGGCCATTTCGGCAAATTTTCCACAAAAATAAGCAAGCAGCTACATCTCTGGTCATCCGTTCAATAATGTGACAGTGCCTCAGGTACTTTTCATTTAGACTATTTTGTCATAAGACAACTAGCAGAGTACATAAAATGTAACAAGAAGTGTCAGTTATTGTCAACACTTATAGTGGTGCAAGAAGCCATTGATCTCTGCTGAAAATTCAGCAAGGAAAGGATAAAACATATGATAATTAAGGGATCCGCATTCAACATTTAAGTATAAAAAAAAAAGATACACAAAGACAAAAATATATAACAAGAACATAGCTGACTATGCAGTACTCAGTCTCTATGAGGATTATTGAAAATGCGACAGCAAAAGCATACAAAACTTTGCCAGCCCGATGAATGTATTCTTTCACAGCCATATAATTTCATTTTCTTTACTTTATTTTATTAACCCCCTCGGAAATTCAGGTCGCTTCTTCCCAGTGGACTGCTAGCAGCAACAAGAGTCGTGCTACCCAGGGGTGTGCGTGTTTAGGTGTAATCAGTCACCTGCACCTATGGCAGAATGACTGCAGGACTTTTACGTGTAAATTAGGTGACAAGGGGATGGGACACGGATACAGTCTCTGAGCCTGCACATAAAGTTGACCCGCGTCCGTCCCGATCTGGATCGGGACCATAGGATCACAAGTCCACTGCTCTACCAACTGAGCTACTCGGCCCCCTATTGTAATTCCTAAGTTCTACAGTTACATTTTTCTAGAGTTTTGCTCAGATCAGGACAGCACAATTATTACAAAGGTATATAAACTCAGAGGCAAAAGAAACGCAAATGCTGCAGTGAAGATGGGTTACACATGAGTTTGAATGTCGATTTAATTATTTCGGGTTAACAATAACAAAGGAACGAATTGACCATTACAACAAGAGGCGAAGCCATCAAGGCTCACGTAAGAAATCGACAAACAGTAACACAAACTCAATCACTCCGTCACACATACACACACACACACACACAGAAAGAGCATAGGTGAAACTGTGCAAGAAAGCGAGACACTAGATCTAGATCTGTCTGTCTGCATGTAGCCTACTTACAGGGACACGACTGCCAACTAGTCTCGGCCCGCTCAAAATAATAATGACCGAGACTTTCAGTACTTCCTTCGCGTGACGTCTAACCCTCTTACGTCATAATGTGACGTCAATGTAATGTGACGTCTTCAAATGTTAGAGTTTCTACCACAGACATACACACGCACATACGCACGCACGCACAGACAGACAAAGTTACGATCGCATAGGCTACACTTACGTGAGCCAAAAACCATACGGAAAAGTGTATTGGGATGAGAACATGACGTGTCATGTTCCACTGAACACTGTTTGAAGACTGTTGAAAGTCAATAGCGTGTCGCTCCTCCCTGGGCGTTGATGACTGTGGCGCACCTCCGGTATATGGAGAGGACGAGGTGATTAATTTGCTGCTGAGGGACCTGAGCCCACACCTGGGTCACGGCAGCACGCAGTTCTGCTGCTGTGCGGGGTCTCCGGGCAAGGGCATTAATCCTTCTTTGCAAGATGTCCCAAAAGTGTTCGATTGGGTTGAGATCCGGAGTTCGAGCAGGATGAGGCAGAAGGTTCACGCTGTTGTGACGCAGGAAGTCCTGGGTAGAACGTGCAGTATGGGGACGGGCATTGTCTTGCTGGAACAGGCAGTTCCGGTGCCTCTGGAAAAATGGAACCACATAGTGACATAGGGACGCAGGACTTGATTGATGTAGCGGTCTGCATTGACACCATTCCCACGGCCTTGGCCGACGTTCTAAAAGACGACAAGCCTCACTCGCGGATTGACACCAATGGCGCCCCATATCATGACGCTGGCACCTCCCCATCGATCATGCTGCAGGATGTTATTGTTAGCAAACCGCTGTCCAGGTCTTCGCCAGATCCGGACACGCCCATCGCCAGGTTCCAGGCAAAAGCGCTTCTCGTCCGAAAAAAGGAACCCTCCGCCAGTCCCGATGGCGCCAGTGGGCATGCTGCTGGGCCCAGGCCAGACGATCCAGGCGATCCTGAGCTGTCAAGACAGGACGTCGAGCAGGACGCCGATTTACCAAGTTCTGCCCACCAAGGCGTCGGCGTACAGTTCTGGCACTGACGGGTTCTCCATGCACCCCGAATGTGTTACGGGCTCTGTTGGCGGCAGTTTCGAATGCATCTAGCTGGTGTTGATGGACAAGATGGCGATCTTGTCGGGCTGTTGTTACCCGGGGTCTGCCACGTCCTGGTAAGTCGCAGGTACTGTTAGTGACATGAAGACGTTGCTGCGGGCGATAAACCGTGGTGACATTTACTCCAAATGCCCTAGCAACTTGCTGAACTGATTGTCCGGCATCAATTCTCACGATCGCCTGTTGGTGCTGATCTGGTGATAGTCTCGGCATCGCGCCTGTGTCGCAGAAATGAATGTTGTAACAGTTTTGTGAGTATTGTACAGCTTGCCTGACCACTCTGAACACGAAAAGCTGCTTTTTCACACTGTGCATGTGCTGAAAGTGGTCCCCATGACGGTTTGGGATCCCCGTCAACAAGACCTCGCGTGTGACCCAGATAACGGCAAACACGGTTCTGACAAGATACGACCGCTAAAACAACACGTGCAGAACATGCTAGTATCATGATTTTATTTTTATTTCAAGTCCATAAAGGTTTAATTAACGCATCCTTTATTTGCGTTTCTTTTGCCTCCGAGTATATATATATATATATACGGCATGCATAACGGCACGTGTCCATGTTTACCCATACATTAATCTGTGGTGGCCGTGTTATTAACAAAAGTACATAACAACATCTTTATGTGAGCTTTGAAACAATTAGACTTTGACATGTGAACACTAGAATTAATTTTTGTGGGTGTCTATTTTAATTTTTAATTATTTTTTTTTTAAATGAGCTTTGAAACTGGAAGAAATAACAGCCAGGCCATGTTCTATTTTCCCAATGTCAGGGATAGTGCAATACTCTCTCATTTCACGGCCCTCATCCTGCTCACAGCTAGTGTTTTAAACGAAACCTTCAAACAACAACTTAATTGCATTGCACGTAATGTTATTGTTTTTGTTATCATAGTGTTTTGTTTAGCTAGAACAGGTATGATTTGGTAAGCCTTTTCAGATTATACCAAAGATCATGTGTACGTGTAAAAGAAAAAAGTCTGAAGTGACAACACCGAGCCCAGCTCGGATAATAAACCTTTGACCTTTTTCACGCATATTAGACCCAAGCTACGCAATCAATGCATGAGTCGATACGACACAAAACTCTGTGGGAAAACTTACTCAGTGTATCTGACACGTAAGAAAAACTTATGCACCATTAATCAACTTGCCTGATATCTACCTTTTCGCTGTCACTTACCCATTTTAAGAGTTTCAGACCCGTGGTTCCAAAGAGATCACACTGGTGGGAGTGGACAAACACTGTACATAAGGTAGTTTCTTTGGAGTGGACTCCAGAATTGGGAAGTGGCGGTGCTCTCCCTTGTTCATAAATAGTTATGGCACACCCAACAAGACAACATTTCTTCAAATTTTTGCTCCCCCAAGAACACACACAAACAAACAACTAAAGGCACAGTAAGCCTCCCGTAAACCATCACAGAGCTCCCCGAGCGTCTAAATACAGTACAAGCATACTTCCATTTGAACGCTCACCGAACGGGAACATCCTGGCTGCTTTCTGTCGAGCGTGAGACATTTTCCAAGAATTTATTTTCGTAGACTTGTTCCGTTAACAACAACGGCGCCTCGTTTTTGCGCTAGACCTAACTTTTAAAATCTAAATAATAAATTGACAGCTTGTTACACAAACATTCTTTAATCATAAAAGAATTCGTTTTTCATCAAGGAAGTTGTGAAAGTTTAAAAAAAGAAAAGCCCGGAAGCAGGGTCACGCAAGGGTCGTAGCAGACGACGGCCGGTTTATCAGTGCAAATCGCCGTTCCTCTCAACAGTCAAAAGCCATCGCTAGAGTTCTTGTGAACCACAGCCGTTGTTTCGTGCATAAAAAAAACGTGCTATTGTAGATAAGCTCACGTCGAGTCGCATTCAAATGACTAACTATGACGACTGCATTGTGAAAAGGGAAAACTGGATCACACGGGTTCACGATGGCTCAGGGGTAAGATAAACCACGCAAAAATAAATTCTTTGAAAATTGTTCGCTCTTTACGGAGGGCACCTAGGATGTTCTCAATTGGTGAGTGTTTAAATGAAAGGGTGTTTGTACTGTGTGTAAAAGCCTGACCGTATCTGTGATGGTTTACGGGAGGCTTACTCTGCCTTTAAACCAGGGACCTATATTTAGATATATTTTAATATACAGAATACAGAATACAGAATACAGTATTTATTGAGCCAAGTGACATTAAAAAAACATTTTAAGCACAAGGAATTTAGCGTAGTGTTGGTAAAATCACTCACACACACACACCCACACACACACTGACACACACACACACACGCCCACACATTCACTGACATACACACCAACACACACACGCCCACACTACAGCAGTCACGATCACACCATCACACGCAGGGCAGACATGAGGTAAAACAAATGACAATCAATATAGGTCTATGACTAAAAAAACACTGGTAATCTTGAACTTTAGCGTGTTAAATTCATAGCTCATAATTCAGAGGCATTTAAGTCTCCAAATTTGTAGAACCTGCACTTGTAATCATAACAAGTCATTTTAGATCCTTTTGAAGTTACGGAATGAACTCCGATGAACTGTACGAATGCATTTCGTTTACATGGGTCAAAGAAGGAATTATCCGTATGAGCGAACAAGGGAGACAACTCTTTCGTGTAAATGATGTCCCATGGTTGACAACGTACGCCATTTTCGGTGCATTTTCGTCGATTGAACAACCAAATTAATTAATTATGCTTAAGTTTGGAGCTCAATCCGTCAATTAATTTCACGACAAATGTTCTTTGGCTTGCTTACATGGACTTGTATCAAAAATAAGTAAAGAATGTCACTGGATTCTGAGCTATGAATTTAACACGCTAAAGTTCAAGATTACCCAAACAATAGTACAGAATGATCAATACGCCCCGAATTTCCTCTTGCGACTTCCATAAGTGGTATTTCCTTTTATTATCACACCAATTATTTGGCAGTAGCAGTCTACCATAGCCTCTAGATGCTCCCAGATTAGGTGCACATGTACCGGAGTATATGGTTCACAGGTCCAGGGGAAAGTACTCCTATCCATGTACTCAAGGTCCATTTTGTGAGTGGGCTTGTTGTCGCAGCTGAAGAAAAAAAGTTGCTCCAAACGTTTGTGGTTGTCTGGTCACAGGTGGTCAGACTTCAGCACCAATGAAGGGTCAGTGTTTTTACTTCCAAAATGAAAGCTCTAGAGTCAGAAAGGGGAAAACACTTCTTCATTCTCACTTTGGACCACCATTTCTGAGAATGGCCTTTTACACCTGGGCTATTCTAGGCGACCTTGACCTTGGCCCGCTGTGCCTCGGGCAAAGTCAGCCACTTTTGCGCGTTGTTTGAATGGTGGAGCTGTACGATGGTGCACAAACATTGCTGTTATGGCGTGTGTGGAAGTGATTTAAGACACCGTGAGAGATCACACATGGTCGGTGTTGGATGGGTACCGTTTTCCAAACCCTCTAGAGATTTAGAAAAGTGCCGAAAATGGATTAAACTATGTGGAAGAACGATCGAGAGGTTCAACATCGAAAAAGTCAACAAAGACACCTACATTTGCACAAAACACTTCGTCGGGGGGCACTTGAAAATGACATGCTGTTTTTCTTCATAAGTATAAATGGAACAAAAAAGATTGTACCATGCTTTGACTTTATGTGCTGAGAGAGGAAGAAATGGTTTAATGTAGCTTTTTCATATCCCCATAAACCAAAGTGTGATACTGCAGCTAGTTAGCAAAACAATTTCATTGAAAAACTAGACAGCAAGTGACACATAGTCTACAAACCAATGAACACGAAGGCATTTAAGAAACAGGATCATTCTTTTAATCTTGTCTAAAATTTTGAACATGAATCTCACTGCAAAAACACAATCTAACAGAAGTGGCAGAAAAACAAAACTACTTCAGCATACAAATGGCCCAAAGAATATGGTCTGAAATCAGACAAAAAGCATGACAGCTCGGTGCTTGCAGTTGCATACAACAAGAACACAAAAATGAAAAAAAATGGTCAAACTGAACTATGTGTCGTTCAAAGGAAAAATGGTTTGCCTCAAGGAAAAAGACTTGAGAGACATCACATAACTGTACAAGCTCACAAGAACTATTGGTTGTAATCATGAGTACGACTAGACTGAAATGATAAATAATGTGCATCACAGTACTATTCAAGCACTAAAAAGTGCCTCTCACTAGCTTGTCACCAAATAAACAAAGTAGGTTGTAACAAAATTGCAGATTAATAAAAAAAATAGTTCAATCAATAGTATATATATGTGACTTGTCACACCTGGCATTAAACTAATGATTTCCATCACTATCCTTTTCAGGCATTAAAAATAGTTCAAAGCACCTAGCCCCACATAGAAGTAAGAGGCTCATTCACAAGCTAGTTAAAAGCTTTTCATTCTTTTGTTTTTCTCAAAAGAAAATTCATAGTATGACAACAGTATTCACAGCAGGCAGTTTTAAATCATGCAAGGGCATTCTCCAGGTGTGTTCACGAAAAAAAATTGTAATTTTAAACAGAGACAATTTTCAGTTCACGCGTGAAGATGATTTTACTGACCAAGTTTCTCCCCATATATTTCATAACCCTGCAGGTGAAAATGGGAATACCAGCACAGAATGATTGTCAGTGAAAATTTAATACCAACACTTCAAACTACATCACTCATCATAAAACAGAAACTGTGACTCCAGAGTGGATTTAAATGAAAATCAAAAAGTGGAAAAACTCATACTCTGATAATTGACATTGTTGTCCAAGTGTTTCAAACTACATCACTCATCATAACTTGAACAGAAGCTGTGACTTGGATTTAAATGAAAATCAAAACGCGGAAAAACTCATACTCTGATAATTGTTGTCCAAGTGTTTCAAACTACATCACTCATCATAAAACAGAAGCTGTGACTTGGATTTAAATGAAAATCAAAACGCGGAAAAACTCATACTCTGATAATTGTTGTCCAAGTGTTTCAAACTACATCACTCATCATAAAACAGAAGCTGTGACTTGGATTTAAATGAAAATCAAAACGCGGAAAAACTCATACTCTGATAATTGTTGTCCAAGTGTTTCAAACTACATCACTCATCATAAAACAGAAGCTGTGACTTGGATTTAAATGAAAATCAAAACGCGGAAAAACTCATACTCTGATAATTGTTGTCCAAGTGTTTCAAACTACATCACTCATCATAAAACAGAAGCTGTGACTTGGATTTAAATGAAAATCAAAACGCGGAAAAACTCATACTCTAATAATTGTTGTCTAAGTGTTTGTGTGGTTAAAAAAACCAAATGTACCTGATCATGAATGAAATCAGAGCAACCCATATGTTCATTAACCATTCACTGCCACTGGTCCATACGCATACTCTTCAGTTTCAAAAAGGAGATGGGTATTGAAGAGGCAGTGCTACTGTTAGTGATTCAAAGTGCCATACATCCCATCCTAGTGCTGTGAAATGGGGATATATTCAATATTTCATGGAAGCTAACTAATATTTGCATGTATGCATGCAAACATACTGTGACAGTACTAATACAGTAAAAGCATTATTGAGGGTGAACAGCCTGCTTTGCTTGGTTTCAGTGAGGAGTAACAATACTAACAATAAGTTGAATAACAATATGAATAATAACATGTCTATGTTGTGAAATGTAAGTACTTGCCACCCCCCCCCCCCCCCCCGGACACTGGCAAAATCCCAGCAGAATGTCCCCATCTTCGCTGACGATTATGCACAGTTTATATGAGGAAGTGTGCAGGTAGGTTGTCTGCCTCTGTGTCGGTTTTACCTCCGCGGTGTAGACGAAAAACTTTTCCACTTCTGCACATGTATGTATCTCAAGTTGAGCACATGGCCATAAAAAAGGCGATATATCTTCAAAGGATTTGTAAGTTTTCGCCTTCTTCTGGTCGAAATCGTTCTTTTTCTCAATCAGATAGTTCAGGATGTCAACAACACCGATCCTGGGTGCGTTTGATGGGTCACTTTTTTCTTCGGATGTAAAAGGATCGCGTGGTGGAAATCCGATCTGTCGAAGTTTTTCGGAAAGTTTTTCTTGCACGTCCTGTCTTGTAAAATCCGGATCGATCGGTAGTTCCAACTGCTGTGCAGTTTTTACAAGTTGCAGCAGACCATCTCGTCTGTATCCAGTAACAGTATCGACAGCGAGTTTGCCCGTACCCAAGGGGAGTAACTCGAAATGACTCAGCGCGCGGTCAGCTGTAAAAGGCCCTATTGGAATAATGTGACATCTCACATAAAAGATCTGTCACTTTTTGTTTGATTTGTATTGTTGTTGTTGTTCAGTGAGAGGGGGGGGGGGGCAAAGACTTCAAAGAATGATCGGTTATTTAGTCAAATTAACATTGAAGGTTACAACGTGTGTGTGTACGTGTGTGTGTGTGTGTGTGTGTGTGTGTGTGTTAGTGTGTTCCTTTGCATGTGCATTTTTTGTCACTTACTTCCCCCTCTCTGTGTGTACGGTAGCTAATGTACATGTGCACATCTGCAATACTGTATCTCCACTATATGGGACATGATCTGTACTGTAATCAACACTATTTGGTACCATCTCAGTTTTGCACCTGTATAAAAAAGGCTTATATATTCTAATGATTATATCTTTTAATTGTACCGTACACCTGGGATGAAAAGACACCCTTGGGACCAGCCATTAGTGTCCCTACATTGCAGGTGGCCTAGCTGTCATGACAGGTAAAGATGACATTAACAAAGGGACAGCAAAATGACTGTCCTGTTATTGAAGGTATATGTTCCTTTTTTCGGAAGGGCCTTACATAGCAGGTACCACTGTATATCCTAAAAAGAACAGGAGAATGTAGTTTTCCTTGTGTTTTTACGTGTAAATAGCTCAAATATCACAGGTACCACTGTAATTATACTGAAAAGAACACAAGAATGTATAGTTCTTGTTCGGTTTTCACGTGAATAAATAGCTCAAATGACGTTTATAATGTTATTTGTTGCCACAAAGGCAAAACATGTTGTTCATGTTTTCAGTGGTTTGTTCAGGGAAGCCGCAAGCGTAGGAAGGCATGGCGCATGCGCGTACATTATACGATACAGAGCTATGCGACATTTAGGTTTACTTTTGTTATGGTTTCGTATACTCGATCGTAGTGTAGGCAATCATATTACATCTCCCTTTCCAAGATAAAAATTCCATACAGGTAGTTATGCTGGATTGTTTCAAACAAATGTCTTTCCTATTTCAAATTTCATACATCAAGAGCACACAATATTGTTGAACATTTCTGAGTCTGTTTTCAGCTTTGGAGTGTTCATGTTACAAGTTTGTATTATTAACATTACATAGTTGCTTCAGGTAAAAATGCTGGAAACACGATTTGACTAAAATTGTCTTTGGCACATGAATATGATGACATCTTCTGGAACTGTCTTTGGATTGTTCAGCTGGCTGTGGTCAGATAACAAAGAGATATATGGAATATCCAGCTGCTATGCACTATAATGTGTAACCTGCTACACGGTTACTTACATACAGGTGTGACAGCCTACATACACATGCTGTTCACCTATAACAGGCCATGAATTTCACAACTAAAAGCATACTAATGCTTCTACCAACTTTAAACACAACTGCTCACTCGGCAGGAAACAGAAAAGAAAACTAAAAAAGATACAACTGCTCATACTTTGGCAGATACTAGACAAATAGAACAGCCTAGCTACACATGCTGTCTACTTGTGCACAGGCCATGGGTTTATTCTTTATATCTAACAGGTTGGTTGATCTTTCTACCACTACGAGTGAACACAGCAGATGGCTCTGGTGCTGCTGCTGGTGAGGGTGCAGCTGGGTTGTTGACAGTTGGAGATGCTGTGTTATTTACTGGGGCTCTGACTGGGGTGTTGGCTGGAGTGTTGACTGAAGTGTTGACTGAAGTGTTGACTGGAGTCGGAGTTTTATCAGCAACCGGCAAGTCTGTGTTTTCAGTTAATTGTTGCTGTGGCGAGTTTCTGATGTTGACTCTGTTTCTTCTCATTATTCTTCCGGTTGGTGTTTCTATCAGGTATGACCTTGGTTCCTGACATTTCTCTTTGACCACCGCTTCCTTCCATTTGCTTGAAGGTTGGTCTTGGAATCTGACGTGCTGGCCTGGGGTCAGTTGTGGCAAGTCCTTAGCCTTGGTGTCGTGGTATGACTTCTGGTTGTCTTGGCGGTGCTGTAGTCTTTCGCGAATGAGGTCGTCGGTTGGATTTCCGGTGTGTCGAGTAGGAAGATTTCCACGAGGTTTTCTTCCGGTGATCAGCTCTGAGGGACTAGGAATTTTGGGGGAAACTGGAGTTGTGCGAAGGCACAATAGGGTAAGGTCAGGGTCACTGCCGTCCTGTTTTGCCTTGATGAGAGCTTGCTTTACTGTCTGCACCTGTCTCTCAATGAAGCCATTTGACTTGGGGTAGATGGGGGAAGAAGTGACATGGTCAAAACACCACTCCTTGGCGAACTCTTGAAATGCTTTTGCCGAAAACTGGGGCCCGTTGTCCGATTTGAGCGTTTTGGGAATTCCATGCTCGGCAAATATCTGCTTCATCACTGCGATGGTGGTCTTGCAGGTGTAGTCGTTTGGGAGTTTCCTGCAGACGAAGAACTTGCTGTAATAATCAGCGACGAGGATGTGTTGGGTGTTGTCCACTGCAAAGAAGTCTACACCCAAGACTTCCCAGGGCTGTGTCGGAATCTCATGAGGATTGAGTGTTTCCGGCACTTGGTTCTTTTGGTGCTCCTGGCAGATGGGGCATTGAGATGTCAGTTTTTCGATGTCCTTCGAGATACCTTGCCAGTACACCGAGGCTCGTGCCCTTAGTCTGGTCTTCTCTATCCCTTGGTGGGCTGCGTGCAGTTGTCTCAGCATCTCTTGCTGGAGGTTTAGCGGAATGACCACACGATCACCTTTGAGTACGATTCCGTCCTCCACAGAAAGTTCGTCTCGGAATGACCAAAAACTGCGAATCGGTTCGGGGACTTCTTGTATGGTGTCTGGCCATCCGTTGATGATTGTTGGGATAAGCTTGCTCAGAGTCGGGTCATGTTTGGTTTCCTCTTGGAGTGACTTGGTTCTCTCCGTGCTGAATCTGACCTGGCCAACAGTGAGGTCGAGATCAATGGTCTTGACGTTGCCAGGGCTTGGCAGTCTGGACAGTGTGTCTGCTACTGTCATGTCCTTGCCGGGTTTATATTCGATTGTAAAATCATACTGTTGTAGTCTGAGGAGCATTCGCTGCAGTCTTGGGGGTGCTCTGACGAGAGGTTTGTTGAGGATCATAACCAGTGGTTTGTGATCCGTTTTGACGAGGAATTTCTGACCGTATAGGTAGGTGTGAAATCGTTCAACCCCGTAGACGATGGCCAAAAGTTCTCGCTCAATACAGGCGTATCGCGTTTCAGCGTCCGTCAGCGTCTTTGATGCATATGCTATCGGCTTTCCCTGCTGGAGCAGTGTTACGCCAAGACCCTTGATGCTGGCGTCTGTCTCCAGTGTTGGTGTAGCACTTGTGTCAAAGTAGACCAGCGTGGCATCCTCTGAGACTGCATCCTTTAGGGCCTGGAAGCACTTTTGATGGTGTTCACCCCAGATGAATACTGAGTCTTTCTTGATGAGTTCTCTGAGTGCAGCTGCTTTCTCGGCCAGGTTGTTGATGAATGGCGACATGTATGTCACAAATCCAAGGAACTCTTGCAGTTCCTTTTTGGACGTCGACGCTGGCATGGCTTTCAGGTCGTTGACCTTGTCAGGATCAGGATGCACGCCTTCCGGAGTGTATGTTGCGCCGAAAAATGTGATGGACTGCGTCTTGATGGTACACTTCTCCGAGTTGAAAACCAATCCATTCTCTGCTGCGGCTTTCATTAGGTTGCACAGGCTTTCGTCGTGCTCTTCTTCTGTCTTGCCGTAGACTACAACATCGTCTGAGATGCCGGTGGCTCCTTTCACGTTTTCAAGGATCTGATCCATTTTAAGCTGGAAAATATCTTGGCTGACCTTGAGACCAAATGGAAGTCTGGAGAAGCAATATCTGCCATAGGGAGTCTGGAACGTCGTCAAGAGCTGGCTTTCTTTATCGAGCTGAACTGACCAGTAGCCACTCTTGGCGTCTAGCTTGGAAAAGTAGTGACTTCCACAGAACTGATGCGTCAGCTCTTCAATGGTCGGAATCTTGTGGTGTGGGCGTTTCAGTGCGAGGTTGAGATGACGGGGGTCAAGGCAGATTCTAAGCTTTCCCGACCGCTTCTTGGAGTAGGCGAGACTGGACACCCAGTCCGTCGGCTCTGTCACCTTTCTGATCACACCACTTTCCACCATGCTGTCGAGCTCTTCTTTGATCGCGTCTCTGAGAGCGATTGAAGTTTTTCTTGGTGCGTCAATGTGTGGCGGGACGTCTGGATCCACCACAAGTTTGACAGGACCAGGCATCTTGCCAATTTTGTCAAACTGCTCCGGATTGTCTTTCAGCAGGTCTTGGACACAGGTGATCTTGTTCTTAGCTGCTGGGGGTGACGCTGAAATGCTGCAGTGCAGTGTCACGATTTTCAACTTTTCGCACGACGGCAACCCAATGATGGCTGGTCCCTCTACATCTACAATGTAGAACCCCGTTTCCTGCCACTCGCCTCTGTAGCGACAGGGAAACGTAATCTTGCCAAGGCAGGAAATGTCTGTGCCGTTATAGGCAGTCAGCTTCGTGCCGCCTTTCTCTTTCAAGATCTTGTTGATAGGTGTCCCCTCCTTTGTCAGTAGATCAGGGAACATGTCTCTAAACATGCGCAGGGGCAGTGTGTTCCCCTGTGCACCTGTGTCGACCTTGACGATGACGTTGTGTTGTCCGGCTCTACGTGGAAGTTGTGTTTTGAGTCTGACGAATGCTTTGTCACGTTGTTGGGGCGTTGAAGAGACTGAAGAGATGACGACCGGACTAAAAGTTAGTTCGTCGAAGTTCTCTTCGTCGATTTCCGCCTGCATCGCCTTGATTTTCGCTTCTGACCTCCGGTGATGTCCTCCACCGCGGCTGCTTGATCCGCCACGTCGTTGCCCGCGTCCATGTGAAGGGATGCGTGGAGACTGGTGTTGCTCGGAACGGCTAACTTTGGCAAAGTGATTATTTTTGGCGCAGGCATGGCAGGTAACACCATGGGCTGGGCATTCTCGTGGTTTGTGTCGTCCGCCACAGTTTCTGCAGGTAGGATGGGTTTGAGAGGGACGGTTGTTAGACTTAATGGTACTGATACTGGCAGAGCCGGCCATTGTTTGTAGCTGCTCTACATGTGATGCAGTAGCCTCGAACGTGCGACCCATCTTTACCACATCAGCCAACTTGACACCCTTCTCTTGTTCCAGGAGTTTCCTTTGGAATTCTTCAATGGGTACATGTGCTCGAGATGATCAATTCTATCAGTCTCTCCTCCAATTCTGCTGCAGCGTCAAAAACACACTTCTGTGCCTGGAGCTGCGCCCTTGTCACAAAATCATCGAGTGACTCTGATTTGGCCTGCCTCATGCTCATGAGTTTGAGCCTGCTCACACGAAAGTGTTCAGCTGGCTCGATTTGTTCACTCAATTTTTGGAAAACAATCTTGGAGCTCTTCTTTTCTTCATCTGTGAGGGTCATAGCATTGTACATGCGAAGGCCTTTTTCGCCAATTTGGAGGAGTATGTGGGCAACCTCATTCTCTTTCGGCACCTTCTTTGTGATAAAATACAGTTCTAGTCTTTGCTTGAACATTGTGAAAGACTCTGCGACGTTTTCACTGTCCCATACCATCTCGGGAACTTGTTTTTAAGACATGATTAGAAACGACTTTTCCTAACCGTAATACTGTGTAACGGTCGCGAACACGTGCTCGAGCGAAGAGGCTAATACTAACAACACAACAGTGTATTCAGCCCAAAAAAGTCCGATTGTAGGCTTCTAACGAGAGGCACACTCACGGGAACTGGATCTGCTGCTTGTTACCTTTTCCGCTGCCACCATATAATGTTATTTGTTGCCACAAAGGCAAAACATGTTGTTCATGTTTTCAGTGGTTTGTTCAGGGAAGCCGCAAGCGTAGGAAGGCATAGCGCATGCGCGTACATTATACGATACAGAGCTATGCGACATTTAGGTTTACTTTTGTTATGGTTTCGTACACTCGATCGTAGTGTAGGCAATCATATTACAACGTTGTTTATGTGGAAAATGTTTCCCCTACGCAATAGATATCCGAACATGATTGATACACTGTAATTGACTAAATGACAAAATACTGAGGTCATATTGTTGTTGCAGGCTCCTCAGCAGCTCGGCTTCGGCAGCTGCAACTGATGCTACAAAAGTGCTCACAGTCACAGAAGCATGCTTCCCAATCACAGCAACGTTTCTTCCCAGCAAAGTCCTTCAGCACATATCAGCCAGTCATCAAGGTCACTCCCAAGGTCAGCCTCTTTGACCAGGAAGTGCTGATCACTGTTCATGGTCTGACCAGAAAGGCCAAGGTCACCTTACAAGCCTGGATTCAACATGAGTGGCGGAGAGAAAAGGTTGTTTTTGCTTCCTACGGACATTTTGTGGCCAGCGAACAGGGAGAGGTTGATCTTAGCAAGGATTCACCAGTTGGCGGAACATTTACTGGTGAGAGTTTTATACAGTACAATTATGTTCTTGACTGATTTGTTACGAAAAGGAAAAACATTATTTTATTTGCACACAAAAGCTCACACACAGACAACATACACATATGAGAATTTGAGCACACCTACACAAAAACATTCATTCAGGCATGCAGGTGCACACACACAAACACAAATCATCATACATGTACTAAAAAATGGACCAAAAAATGGTGCAAAAGTGCTACTTGTCCCATCTCTTCAGTTTGTGTACCTGTCCTACTTAACATCATAATTTCGAGTTCATAATTAAATTTATGTGTCTGCCTGTCTGTTTCGTGTTTCTGACTGTCTGCATAGAGTAGACTATGAATCCCTTGTTGAATGCGGGATTCGAATGCACGCCAATTAGCGACAAACTGGTTTTAAAGCCAGTTCACATAGCGACTGAGCTATCTCCCAGACTTTATGTGTAAATTTTCATCTCTGTCTGTCATCTTCTCGCAGGCATAGAGCCAATGGGATTGTTGTGGAGCTTGGCGCCATTGCCTGGTCACCCCACAGACATTCGACTTGTGTGGAAAGATGTCACAAAGCCCTGCGACGTTCATATCGCGCTGTTCCCAGGACATATCACTCCTTCAGACTCTACTGTTTGCTCAGAAGATCCAGATCCGAGACCCATGTGCGTCACGACAGCATCGAGGTGGATGAAAGCTGCGGATGTTAGTCGCGTTGAGATTAAAGAGGGGCGTCTCAGAGGGATGTTGTTTTTACCTCCTGGTGAGTTTTTATGCAGATGTGAACATGTTTTGAACATTATCCAATTAGAAGAAACTTATTGAGATTAAAATTTGTGAGAGTTTATACGGCAAAATATGAGGGCAATTAATGCTGAAGTGGTAACTATGAGTATGCATGAATATAATGATTCTTTTAACAACGCATTTGGAATGCATTGCGATCCTATCTTGTGTGAATGAGGTGCATGTGCTAGCTTTCGTCGCTTTTCTGTTTATATTTTTTTAACTTATTTTTAACTCACATTTAAGCAACAACAAACATGGACAAATAAACTATGCGAGAAATATTTTCAATCCATTTTGCTCTCTCTTTCTATCTACTCTATTGTAATTTTTGACACTGGGAAAAATGCCCAGATGTGAACGGAAAGAAAATCATTTGGCAGTATTTGGCTCACATTTGAATGGGAAACACTGTGTTCCATGTTGCATCCAAGGCTGAGGTGCACGAAGCAAAAGTGGGTGAAACCCAAACGGGTGAGAGCAAACCGCAGGGTCTGATAAGTTGAAATCGCAGCAAATCTCAATTTCAACCAATCAGTTGTTAACCTTCTCGCGCACCTCGGCCCTTGTTTTCACTGACTTGTTGCTTTTAGGTGAAGGCCCCCATCCAGGTGTGATTGATGTGTTTGGATCGGCCGGAGGTCTCATGGAGTCACGAGCAGCTCTGCTGGCATCTCACGGTTTTGCTGTTCTCTCTCTGGCGTTTTTCAACTTCCAGGATCTTCCCAAAACGCTGGAGGACGTTCAGCTTGATTATTTTGAGGTGTGATTTTAAAGATTACATAGAGGTTTTTATGCTTGGAAAAATCATTTGTAGAAAATATTATCAAACTGCATTTGCAAGGCATAAAATGAATAACTTACTTACTTACTTACTGCCCATTATGCCGGTTGGCATGTAGGGCAGCAACAATTAAAGGACCTCCACTCCTGTCTGTTCTGGGCCAGTCTCTGGATGGTACCCCACGTTTGGTTCAGGGTCTTCAGTTCTCCCTCAACCGTTCGTCGCCAGGTGTTCGTGGGTCTTCCTCTCTTCCGCATTCCCTCTGGTGTCCAGTGAAAATTAATAAACTCAAACTTAATTTGCAGGAAGCAGTGGAATGGTTTAGCTCTCACCCAGCAGTGAGGGAAGGTGGGATAGGCACTGTGTCAGTATCCTTTGGTGCTACGTTCGCCATGCTGACAGCAATGCAGTGTCCTCAGGTGAGATGGCTTCAATACTTATTCGTACGCTGTGCTTATTATGTGTTTCTGTAAACGTTATGAAATAAATATACGTGGAACCCCTCTTTTAAAGCCTCAACAAAATCTGAATAAAATCAGGTCCTAACAAGTCGCGTAAGGCGAAATTACTACATTTAGTCAAGCTGTGGAACTCACAGAATGAAACTGAACGCACTGCATTTTTTCACAATGACCGTAGTCCGCCGCTCGTGCAAAACGCAGTGAAACTGACGAGATTGTTTAGCGCGGAAGTGGTTTCGCTGTGCTGCATAGCACGCTTTTCTGTACCTCTCTTCGTTTTAACTTTCTGAGCGTGTTTTTAATCCAAACATATATCTATATGTTTTTGGAATCAGGAACCGACAAGGAATAAGATGAAAGTGTTTTTAAATCGATTTCGAAAATTTGATTTTGATCATAATTTTTATATTTTTAATTTTGAGAGCTTGTTTTTAATCCGAATATAACATATTTATATGTTTTTGGAATCAGAAAATAATGAAGAATAAGATGAACGTAAATTTGGATCATTTTATACAAAAAAAAATTTAATTACAATTTTCTGATTTTTAATGACCAAAGTCATTAATTAATTTTTAAGCCACCAAGCTGAAATGCAATACCGAAGTCCGGCCTTTGTCGAAGATTGCTTGGCCAAAATGTCAATCAATTTGATTGAAAAATGAGGGTGTGACAGTGCCGCCTCAACTTTTACAAAAAGCCGGATATGACGTCATCATAGACATTTATCGAAAAAATGAAAAAAATGTCCGGGGATATCATACCCAGGAACTCTCATGTCAAATTTCATAAAGATCGGTCCAGTAGTTTACTCTGAATCGCTCTACACACACACACACACACACACACACACATACACCACGACCCTCGTCTCGATTCCCCCTCTATGTTAAAACATTTAGTCAAAACTTGACTAAATGTAAAAAGGAGGGAGCACAGAACATCTAAAAAAGGAAGGTTTTTGAAAATGGAGGAGTCTTTAATAGGGGGGTGTTTCTACGGATTGGGGTGAGATAGGGTTGGGGTGAGGGGGGGGTTAGTGCAATGTATTACAGTAAAACCTGTAGAATGCGTTCACTGGACTTAATTAACGGCCACTCGCACAATACGGACAGTCGTTATTGGCACGGATCGTTTCCTTCATTAAAATCACTGTACTTAGCGGACACCTTGGAATTACGGACGCGGACACTTATTTTAGGTCCCTACTAAATTGTGTAACTGCTCAATACAGACAAAGGATGTTCGTTTAACTTCCAAACATCATTGCGATTGTCTGTCTTCTCTCTCTCGCAAGCTTGATTTGAGAGGTAAAAGAAGCTTAATCGCGATTGGTCGGCTTTGAGCTGAAACTGAAACAAGCTTATTGGCGATTGGTCAGCAACCTCATAGCCAATGAAATGCATCGAAAGTATTCGACGGAAGTCGGTACATTTGTAAACAACATCGAAGATTCTCACACACTTGCACAGCTGATTCAGTCGCGTTTTGCCGAAGTTTGAATGAATCACGATGGCTTCTAGGTTGCGGAAGGAACGAAACGCTCTCACTTTAGAGCAACGAGTGTCTGTGGTGAAAAAGCTGCAGAGCGGACAATCATGCCGATCGATCGCGCAAGAGCTGAGCTGTGTTAACTGTTGTGATAAGTTGTCTGAAGGACCAATTATTTTTACTTTAAATAATTTATATATTCTTGTTCTGCCTGTGTTAACAACATGTGATAAAGTGTTCTTTTTAAAAGTCCTTCTCTGTGGACTGGATCTGTTACAACTGGTAATAAAATACTGTATTTCACTGTTTTTACTTGTTATTTTTTTACTCTTAAACATGTACATACAATATAGCACTTTCCTTTTCGCAACCACATTTGCTTGAACCTGTAAAATAAGGACACCTGCAGAATAAGGACACTTTTCACTGGTCCCAAGGGTGTCCTTATTTGACAGGTTATACTGTACTTTGCTAATAATTTTGCATTCATAGGCTGGCTTTATTTTATATTGTTTTTCTTCTTCTTAACATTGTTTTCTCTCTCTCTCTCTCTCTCTCTCTCTCTCTCTCTCTCTCTCTCTCTCTCTCTCTCTCTCTCTCTCTCTCTCTCTGTGTGTCTTGGTCAAAACATTTAGATACACTTTGTAAAAATACTTTTAAAAAAATATATTATTATTAGTTATCAAAAATTAAACACTTTCTATACCTATGCACACGGAAACTGTTTTTTCAGGCATATATATATTCAATCAACTATTGATTATGCGTCCACAGTGTGGGACTCTGCAAGTGCAAACACTTTGAAACACTTGTGCTCTTTACATAGACGAGTTGTTAAATTAATTCTGTTAAAAAATGCATCTCTCTCTACGTCTGATTATAAAAAATTAAAGATTCTTCCTATCAAATTAAGATTTACCTATTACAAAGGTGCAATGATGCATAGAATTATGTCAGGGAATGCACCTACATTCATTGCCTCAAATTTCAAACTGAATAATTCAAGAAAACTAAAGAAATTAATTACCCCAACCCCTAGAATTGACCTTTACAAATCAAGTCTTTCTTATTCTGGCGCCTTATTGTGGAACTCCATTCCTGATTTAATTAAAATGCAATTCAGTGAAACTTCCTTCAAGGAACTCTACATGCTGTTTCTCTTGGAAACAAGTAAATAATTCTGTGATAATATTACATCATTGCTTGATTTTCATAATGCATTTTGAAATGTCTTTAATTTTTTGACATGTTAATTATATAAATTGTATTGTAATTAACTTAACTTCTATTTCTTCTTGTTATCAATCGAGTTACCCTCAATGGACGAGGGCCGGATGAAAAAAAGCATGTATACATTGCTTATTCTCTTACCCTCAATAAATAAATACATGTAAAGTTCAAAGTTCTCTCTCTCTCTCTCTCTCTCTCTCTCTCTCTCTCTCTCTCCACCCATTGCACACCGGTACGACCGAACTAAGGTAACGTTAAATTACTGTTGTGCAGCGGGTTGAAAGAATACCCTATACCTCGGAGATATACCTTCACTCGGTCTCAACGACGTCACGTGACATGTTATATGGTGGAAGAGAATGCTGTCGCTTATTTTCCTTTTGAGGATGAGGGTTTAACATGGATCGGGAACTTACAGGACAACCGCGGCTGTGCTTGCAAGTTTGGATAGTTCTTTCCGTGACTGAGCATCGTTTCAGTCTTACCGAACTGAGGGTGGAAAATAAGCGACAGCATTCTCTTCCACCATATAACATGACACGTGACGTCGTTGAGACCGAGTGAAGGTATATCTCCGAGGTACAGGGTATTCTTTCAACCCGCTGCACAACAGTAATTTATTGATACCTTAGTTCGGTCGTACCGGTGTGTAATACCTCCTCTCTCTCTCTCTCTCTCTCTCTCTCTCTCTCTCGATTCTCTTATTTGATGGATGCTTTGTAGTTACATGATCAACTATTATGAGTGTGCAATCAATTTTGTACAGCTGCAGTTTGCTCAATTTTGTATCAGATTCAGATTTTCACAAATGTTTTCATCTTCGTTATGTTCAAGGTGAAAGCAGTGGTACAGATAAATGGTCCTCCATTTCTAATTATGCGTGATCTACAAAGAAAAGGACAGGTCTTTGTAAAATCCGTTCAGTAAGTCACTTGTTAAAGGTATCAATTGTGCGTATGCGTGCGTGCATGCATGCGTGTTTGTGTGTGTGTGTGTATGTGCGTGTGTGTGTGTGAGTGTGTGTGTGCTTGTTTGTGAGGGAGAAAGGAGAGAGAGAGAGAGAGAGAGAGAGAGAGAGAGAGAGAGAGAGAGAGAGAGAGAGAGAGAGAGAGAGAGAGTAGTCTTTAATTATGTACAAACGAATAAGCAAAACTGATGGTAAATATCTACAAAATGTGAGAGCGTAAAGCTAAGTTTCATTCCATTGACCCTTCTCTGATTTTCAGACTGGATTTAAATCTAGCTACCAACACTAAAGAGGGATACATCACCAAAGATGCTCTCCTGTACAGTCCAAGTGACCTGCTACCAGTAAGTGAAGCTGAAGAAGTTAATTAAAAAAATGGTACTGTGTTATCCAAACACATTTTTGTGAATCATAAAGCTTGCAACACTACTCAGGTAAGTATAAGTTCCTTTTATTGTCTCATTTTTCATATCTATGCCCTCCCACTTCAAGGACTGTTAGGTACACCTTGCGTGTTTTTTCATCGTTTTAAAAACAATTTTTCTAGATTATCTTATATAACTAGATTCTATAAGTGGTCGTTGTCTATGAACTGTTTTTAATGCTTGTATGTTATTTCTTTCGAGAAAACTTTTTATATATGTAAAATGTTAAATTTTAATGTCTAATGTAAAGCGCCATGAGACTGCCATTTGGCGGTGAACAGCGCTATAAAAGAATGTTTTATTATTATTATTATTATTATTATTATTATTACTTGTGAATGTTTCATTTTGTCTTGAATTAAACCTTTCATAAACTGACCTTTATCCCCGAGTACGCTAGTACTTGGGCTCAACAGACTTTAATTGTGTGTCTGTCTCGACTTAACAGCTTATTGCTGGGAAACTACTGGGCGCAGTTCGTTCAAAAGTTGATACACTAACTTGATAATAGGTCCGATTGATCGTATTAAAACTTCATAATGTTACCTGGGACCTAAATGCGAAATAAACCACAAAAACGCGACTTGGCGGTGGGGGGAATTCACGGAGCAACAGCCAGCCAGGCAGCCTGATATTAACAGCCAGCCATGCGAAACTTTCTCGCGTTCCGCGTGTCAAGGTCATTATTGTGTTCGCCTGCTAGCGGGCTGGCTGTGTTTTTGCAAAGTGCAAGCGCTCGCACAGCGGTAACGCCTGTGGCGCACAGGGGTGAAAGGGAACCGGCTTCTTACCTCTTGGAACGTAAAGAGAGGCTGTGGATTTTTGTAGGTCAGGTCGTGGGAAAGTCCACCCGAAATGTTCCACAGGGGAACTGGTTGTGTTTGTATTGTTTATTTTCTCACAGTGATGTTGATGGTTTTTACAGTGTCGTTTTGAAAGAATATTTTCCGAATTTGGGGCACACTTTTGACTTTTGGTTCGTTTATCTCGTCCAAGTAACATTCGAGTGTTTCTAAATCAAGACCTTCCAACACCGCTGGTGCAGATTAGACCTGCCTGACTGTCTGCGTGCGTGTTAGAGCTGAAGACAAGCCTCAACCGCCAAAGCGTCACCTATCTGTAGGTCCTGAGCATTGGATGTACGTTGATACGTGGCCGGCGTGAGCTTCTGCCCGATTATTGTCTGATTTCGATGATTTATTAACTTGAATATTTTGGCTCCATTTGTTACAACTTATCATAACAAGAAGGGCAAAGCCCATACGACTCACATGCTTTACACATTTTTCCTACCAAAATACATGTGACCTTGACCCAAGGTCAAGGTCATCCAAGGTCATGCAACACAAAGCTGTTAACCCAGCAAACAATTTTACGTTGTATTCACGTTATATTCACGTTGAGTTACGTTGGGTTTACGTTGCGTTTCAACGTTTTTTTACGTAGATTTGTATGGACGAAATCACGTGGGAATAACGTTGGAAAACAACGTTGCATTTTACGTGACACCAACGTGAATGCAACGTGAATTATTGGTGGAGGTGGATTGTTCGTAAAAACATTACGTGAATTTTACGTTGTCACAACGTGAATTTTTGGTTGTGGTTGTGGTTTGGTTGAAATTGCGTTGCATTTTTACGTAATGTCCACGTGAATGGAACGTAAATTTTAGGTCAAAATTTAGCTCAAAAATTACGTGAATTCTACGTTGACACAACGTAAAAGTTGTGTTTTGGTGCATTTTTCCTGATAAAATTGACGTGAATTACACGTCGACACAACGTGAATTTTTGGTTGTGGTTGTGGTTGGTTTGATTTCGACGTGAATGCAACCGACGTTGAGAGTGAATGTAGGTTTTGGTAAATGTATCCACGCACACACACCAACTTTCACACTCAGTCACAGATCATAAGGACTATTACATGTAACACCATAAACTCAAGATACGATCAACAATTTTATTTCATAACAAAAACATGCATATTATGTTGCGGAGAAATTAAAAATGCACGCAGCTTAGCAGGGCAACAGCACAGCATATTCAATCGATTTCATTCTTTGTCCTGGTGGTCCTCTTCTCCCAGGCAGTCCTCGATGCGCCTCTTTGATGCTGGTCGCTAAACAAAGCAAAGACAGCACATTGATATTAGTGACACCAGAGCCTCCATATATAATGTCTGGAGTAGAAATACACATCTTTTCAACTTAGGTCACTTTTTAGTAACTTTCCACTGCCTACTATGTCTCTGGCCTACTGCCAACTGAGTGTTGACACTACAATGTATTTCTTTTTAATATATGAAATAAAGCATTATGTCCCTTCTTCGAGCCTTGTTGTGTCAGATTTAGGCCGCAAGCCAAGACAACAAAAGACTGTGTGCCAGTGTGTATTCCTTACATAAGAAATGAAGTATTTCAAACGAAAATTGATCGTTTCAGAACAGTTTGAGGGTATTTTATTTGTATTTGCATCATTAAGACATTTGACCTGGAAGTGAAACTGTCTTTAATCTGTGTACAAGAATTAAATGTTTGTAATTGTCCAAACACAAATAACATCCGTTACTGCTATATATATATATATATATACGAATCACACACACACACACACACACACACTCACACACAAACTCACACTAGCGCGTCACCTTATTCCCACTACTATGAGTTATACACAACTACAATAAGCGATAAACGTTTCATATGCTGATCAGGATGCAATGAACTTTGACACGCTCCAATTAAAGCCCATTATAGGGGCCGGTGTCCGTCTCTCTCCTTGAGGATAAAAGGGCTCACAGCCTTTTCAACATTGTTATCAAAATCAAAGTCTTTCGGTAACCTGGAAAGCTCCTCGGAGCTAGTACTGTCTCAATTATCCACCGATCGCCGTAGGTCGAAGTTGAAGACTATCAAGTGTATGCATGTTGTAGAGGTGGGAGGTGCACAGAAAATGGAAGCAATCATTACAATCAAACTTTGTTTGTTAAATACACTACACCTTGTCATCGGAAACTAAAAGTTATTTGGTTTTGGCCTTTTTTTTCACAGATTATACATTGTAAATGAAAAAAAGCAAAATGAAGCAATACCAAATAAAAACAAAATGTTCAGAAACATACATGATACATGGGTAGTATCAAAACGGTTGGTTGGTTGGTTAACCTAAGCTTAACGTCCTCACAGAAACTAGTGCCAATTAGGGACATGAAGTGGTTATATGCTGGGACAAAACGGTTGGGAAAAAGGAGAACTTTAAAGTTGCCATCAAGCAAGAGAGGGATGGGTGGTTTCAACTTGCAAGGGTAATAAGAAAGCAGTGAGAGAGACAATTAAGGGCGACATGTGCGATCAAGTTGAATTTGAAAGTCCAGCACCTATAATTACAAGTTTTCCACGTTATATTTCCAGTGTTATCCATGCCAAGAAGGTTCCTTTTTTTCCAACCTTCATCTGTCCGACACGTGCGATCTCACTTTTTCAGTGAGTTATTTTTTCCCTTTAACATCTGGTTGCCAGACTTCCGTCAACCTCTTGTCAAATTTCACACTGTGATTCTCACGTATCTGATCGCTTCTTTAAGAGCACTTGACAGTGTCCAGTCAATCACTTCTTTCAGACGGGTCATAAAATTGCAAAGGCTCCTAAATGCCCCGCTCCTGTACAAACTGTGGGGGGAGGATCTATGGGGGGGGGGGGGGGGGGGGGAGGGGGATCTTAGATTGAGAGGAGACGGAATGCATGGAACGGAATTTTTATGAATCGTTTTGTAGTTTTTGTGTCTGGGGCATGTAAACAAAACAAAAATGAGCAAAATTCTGAGAGAAAAACGGGAGCTTTATCAAAGCAAATTTGTTTTACAGTTGTTGTGATTATTTAACGACAAGAGGAGACACAATACAATTTGTTATACTTTTGATTTCTAAGAGTTGAAATCAATTACGCAGATATATTATAAGTCTACAAAGCCATGACGGTGCCAAAATAGCATGATAGCATTTTTGAATATTTCACTAATCAGAGCAGCAGAATTCTAACTTCATTAAAAAAATCAATCTAATCAAAGAATTTAGTAAGCACTGAAGGCATCGTGATCATTAAAAAATCTCACAACTTAAGAACATCATACCTCTGCATAAATTACGCTTATGCAGTATGTTTCTTCCGATTAATGCAAACACTTTTTTTTTCGCAGAGCAGGGACCCGGCATTGATACCGTCACCTGAAAATCAGTGGCTGTGTTGTAAGACCTACATTTTGTAATTGACAATGACTTGAAAAGGCACGTGTCCTAAGCATATAGGAAAGGTAATACATGTACACTCAACGGTGTCTTTTGCACACTGCTATCTGACAAATTATTTAGAGCGGTCATCAGAAGCAGGCGACGATAGTCGAGTGATTTATTACCCACGGGGGGTTGAGGCTGCAGACAATTAACTGTGAACTGAGAAGGGGTAAGCGGTGGGGGCGGAGGGGGTTAAAAGGGGGAGGGAGTGGGGTGGCAGACATAAAATAATGAAAACTTGTTACGGTCCGACTTTGGGTTTGGTGTGTGTTGGCTACGCTGATGTCTCAAGTAGACTCACGTTCATAAGGGGGTGGGTAAATCAACATGGTCGGCAACTTTATGATCCAGGTCGACAAAAGACAGTCAAGTGTGTAATTAGCCAATCAGTCAGATGACATCAAGGTGTCAAGTTCTGAATTCTTCTCATACCACCGTTCCGACCTCATCTCTCGGACAAAAGTTGGACAACCAAGTTTTGGAAGAAATTTTCAAGGAAGAATGACATCACAGGTTTCTGGAAAGCAAGGATTCGGGACAAAAGAAAGAATAACTGACACTATAACACACACACACACACACACACACACACACACACACACACACACACATACACAAACACACACACAGGCACGAACTCAAACAAACACACTGGCACACCACACACACACTGACACCACACACACCGACACCACACACACACACACACACTCACACTCACACACTCACGCACGAACACACACATACAAACTTGCGCGCGCGCGCACTGATTTCTAAACAACAACAACAGTAAGCAGTGAACGATGCATATGCTAATCATGAGGCAAGAAATGAATGTGGCAAGTTTGATTCAACTTTGACCCGCTCTAAATCCCACGTTGTACACAGTCTGTCTCCCTGAGGATAAAAGGGCTCACAGTTTCCAAAACTTGTGATCAAAATCAAAGTCTTTCAGTAACCTGGAAAGCTACTTAGAGTGCTGTCTCAATTATCCCCCTATCGCCGTAGGTCGAAGTTGAGGACTATCAAGTGTATAGGGAGGGGTAGGGGGAGGGAGGAAGGGAATTGTTACGACACGACTTTGTCGTGTAAAAGGAAATGATGGGTGGAACGCGGATATCCGTGGGATGTTCAGACATGGAAATTGCTCAAAATAACGATTATCTATTAAACTCATAGCTCAAGGATTTCCATTAAGTACTTTTACCCCGCGTTGTACTTGAAGTCCGACACCTAGTGTGAAAACGATCGTTCAATAGTCCAATTACATATTTCTGCCCCTTTTCCCGTTTAACCCCCAAATAACAACAACTACAACAAAGACAGCAAGAGCGACGACGACGACAACAAAATGTTGGAACCAAATTGAAATCATTGCAAACAAGACACCAGTAAATGTCGGACACCTACATGGTGGTTTTCAAGTTCCTCATTTTGTTACATGTCCCCATACAACACTTTACCTATTGATTTTGTTATTTGGTTAGTTAATTTGAAATTAATGTTAAAGTTCCTAATTTGTTATCTAAATTTCGCCATAACGCATTTATTAACTCATTCATTTATGAACTTATTTATGTATCATTTCCCTATTCGTCTATTTGTTTATTTTTTTTATTTCAGTTATTTCGGCATGTAGGTATTTCGGTTGTAAGCAATTCAGTTATAATAAAACAAATTCACCCATTATTAGAAAGGAGAAAACAAATTGGAATGTCGGGTGCACATTCCAAGTTGATCCCTTTTTTAACTAAAAATAGCGCGCGTTATTACTAACAATGCTCTTTTTCAAGCTTATAAAATATAAAGCCCACATGTTAAAATACCTTGACAACTACAAAGTGGGAAATTACAACGACGGTCAACAGTCAGAGTTATATATTGCTTGCAAGCCTGTCCGCCCTGTATCCAAGATATCCCCCATGCACTGGCATGGTCCTAAGAGGACACACTTATTACTCAACAGTAAATTCCAGTAAGCCTTTAGTCGGACTCTGTCATTTGTATGTTTGTGAATGTCACAGAAAAAACCCACAACTCCCAAGATCACGGAAGCATGATTAACCATTCAGTCAATTCAAGGGAATGCACGCTGAAAACGTCCGCTTTCATTTCACCTAAGAGGGGGAGGAAGGTGTTTTGTTAATTTTCTATTGCTGGTACTCGCACGTGTCCAAAGTGTGTGGGAAAAAGAACAAGTCGCGTAAGGCGAAATTATTACATTTAGTCAAGCTGTGGAACTCACAGAATGAAACTGAACGCACTGCATTTTTTCCCAATGACCGTAGTCCGCCGCTCGTACAAAGGGCGGTGAAATTAACGACCCTGTTTAGCGCGGAAGTGGTTGCGCTCTGTTGCATAGCACGCTTTTCTGTACCTCTCTTCGTTTTAACTTTCTGAGCGTGTTTTTAATCCAAACATATCATATCTACATGTATATGTTTTTGGAATCAGGAATCGACAGGGAATACGATGAAATTGTTTTTAGATCGATTTCGGAAAATTAATTTTAATCATAATTTTTATATTTTTAATGTTTAGAGCTTGTTTGTAATCCAAATATAACATATGTATACGTTTTTGGAATCAGAAAATGACGAAAAATAAGATGAAAATGTTTTTGGATCGTTTGATAAAAAAATAATTTTAATTACAAGTTTCCGATTTTTAATGACCAAAGTCATTAATTAGTTTTTAAGCCATCAAGCTGAAATGCAATACCAAAGTCCGGCCTTCGTCGAAAATTGCTTTGCCAAAATTTCAATCAATTTGATTGAAAAATAGTGGTTTCGCTGTGCTGCATAGCACGCTTTTCTGTACCTCTCTTCGTTTGGTTTAAACTGTTTTATTCAACGTTTGTGCATTATTTACAAATAAAAAACGCATATAGAGTAAACAACACAAGCATAATGCTTATAGTGGTGTTTACAGTTTTCTAGAAAAATACATATAAATGGCGGCTATTGTACAGTTTAAATGAAGAGCAAGCAAACATGAAAAGAAAATTGAATGAAAAATGTACATCAAAACAAAAATCCGTTTTAGAATACATATATTATATTTTTCGTTTTAACTTTGTGAGCGTGTTTTTAATCCAAACATATCATATCTATATGTTTTTTTGAATCAGGAACCGACAAGGAATAAGACGAAATTGTTTTTAAATCGATTTCGGAAATTTGATTTTGATAATAATTTTTATATTTTTAATTTTCAGAGCTTGTTTTTAATCCAAATATAACATATTTATATGTTTTTTGAATCAGATAATGACGCAGAATAAGATGGAATTGTTTTTGGAACGTTTGATAAAAAAATAATTTTAATTACAAGTTTCCGATTTTTAACGACCAAACTCACTCATTAGTTTTTAAGCCACCAAGCTGAAATGCAATACCGAAGTCCGGCCTTTGTCGAAGATTGCGTGGCCAAAATTTCAATCAATTTGATTGAAAAATGAGGGTGTGACAGTGCCGCCTCAACTTTTACAAAAAGCCGGATATAACGTCATCAAAGGTATTAATTGAAAAAAGGAAAAAAAAATGTCCGGGGATATCATTCCCAGGAACTCTCATAAAGATCGGTCCAGTAGTTTAGTCTGAATCGCTCTACACACACACACGCACAGACACACACAGACACACAGACACACACACACATCACGACCCTCGTCTCGATTCCCCCTCTATGGACATTCTGTGAGTTCGACAGCTTGACTAAATGTTGTATTTTCGCCTTACGCGACTTGTTTTTTGCTGTTTGTTTCTCTCTTTTTCTTTATTTTGTCTTATATGTCTGTAATGAACACTTTAAAATGAAGAGGAAAAACACTACCCACGATCCTCTCAACGAAACAGTACATTAAAAAACCTGCGCACGCGCACACACACACAAACACAACTTTTCGAGAAAACATTGGCTGCATTTTTTTTTTACTGGTGAGCGTACCCTAAGAAGAAATCCAACATGTGTTGTCCATATGATTTGCCCGTTCGGTTTTCTTTTGTTCTCATACGCGAGATGTCTCAAGAGGACCCATTTTGGCAAAGTTTAGAGGAGGGGGGGGGGGGGGGGAGGGGGGGAGCATGTCCGTAATTTTATTATCCAAGTGAACAAACGATCGACAAAAGCCCGACAAAAGACTGCCAAGTGCCGTAAATGAGTCAGGTAAGATCAAGGTGCGATTTTTGACTTGTACTTCATACCAGTTTTCCTCGCCTCTTCTCTCCTTAACAAAGGTCTAGCAACAAAGTTTGGGGGGTGTAATCTCATAAGGAGTGACATAATATCACATGCGAATACGAGGGAACGAGACAGAAGAATGAATAAAACAGCCGCTATTACGCTATCTGTGTTGTGGCTGGAAGAAAAAAGAAAAAGAAAGAATACCGTCCAACTAACACGAAGAAGAATGGGAAAAAATCTTAAATAAAGGGAGAGGTACAAAGGTTGCGATTCATCTCGGCTAGATATTATTCACGATTTTTGTAAACATACATGTAGTAAGCCTATACTCGCATCAGACACATATATCAGCATCCTACATTTTGTCCGTGTCTGCCTTCTGGCCGGGTTTGCGATTTCTACATATTATATTCATGTGTTCTTCTCTCTGACAGTGCGGGCTCAACTTTTACAAACGGGAAAATATGACATCAAATAACGCTATCAAATATCGGAGAACAGCCACACAAGCGAATGCTCTCAAGAATATGTAAACCAATGTTCATCAAAATCCGTCAGGTAGCACACACACCCACACCCACACACACACACACACACACACACACACACAGTCCGAGTGTGTCATTACTTGAATGGGGTGTGCACGTTAAAGATCCCACGATTGACAAAAGGGTCTTTCCTGGCAAAATTGTATTGGCATAGATAAAAATTTCCACCAAAATACCCGTGTGACTTGGAATAATAGGCCGTGAAAAGTAGGATATGCGCCGAAATGGCTGCGATCTGCTGGCCGATGTGAATGCGTGATGTATTTTGTAAAAAAAATTCCATCTCACACGGCATAGATAAAAATCCCTGCGCCTTGAATATGTGCGCGATATAAATTGCACAAAATAAAAATACAAAAATAAATAAATAAATCCCTGCGCTTAGAACTGTACCCACGGAATACGCGCGATATAAGCCTCATATATTGATTGATTGATTGAATCAGTGAATGTGAAAAGAGACAGGTTAAAATCAGTCTAACGAATGACTACACAAACCTGCATGTGTCAGGTTTTAATTTTTGTTTGTTTGTTCTTTCTTTATTTTGTTTTGTTATTTCGTACGTTCGTTGATAAAATGCCGTCCCAACCTGCCGCCCACACACACACACACCACACACACACACACACACATTATAATCCCCCCCTCCCGAATCCCCTCCCCCATTCTCCACCCGATAGCTCCTCTTTGTCTCACTCTCTCCTCCTTACAAACATAGACCTATATTCTAATATATATAGGTCCCTGTTACAAATAACAATTTGATACGTTCATCTTTAATCCACCCCCCTCCCCAAATCACCTCCCCATTCTCCACCCGATAGCTCCTCTTTGTCTCGCTCTCTCCCCCGGTGTGACGTTTTCATCTTTCGCCGTGTTGATATTTCGCTTCTCGGCCTCGTTGAACTAGTATAAACTCTACACTGAACAAAAAACCACCCTACGATAGTACTGATGAGCGACCTTGTGTACCTTAAATTCATGGGGCCAAATTTGTCCAACCAATTTGTTTTATTTAACTTAGAAATTTGATTCATCCTAAAATGTTTCCTTCTTACTCAAGGGACGTAACCACTCAGTACACGTTTTCGAAGAATTAGATTTTGGGGTTGAAATCTATTAAATTTTACAACCAATTTTCTTCACATGCAAGAAACTGACATGCTTTTCGTCCTTAAATAATTTCGCTTCTTAATTTTACCAGGAAACAACATTTCAGTCTTGAGTATATGTCGAGGGGGAAATATGTACACAGGCGAAAGATTGAAATCGTGACACCGGCATGGTATCTCGGCTGCCTACTTGAGTGAGTAACAGAACAGGTCGACAAAAGACAGTCAAGTATGTAATGAGCCAATGTGTCAAGTTCTGAATTCTCCTCATACCACTGTCCGCTGGGCAGATTCACTTGAACTTGAAGCAGCTTGTCTGGATACATCGTCCTCCCTCAAGATCGTGAGATATCAATGGCCGCCCCCGCTTTCAGTCTCATGCACTGAGCTAGTCTGATTAAACAGCTTTCTAAAGGTTGCGTCCGTCTATGTGAAACGTGTTTTTCCTTTGTGTTCCACTGCTTGTGACCCATTGTTTCGCTATAGTGACTCAAAAGTTGAGTCTAAAAGAATGTGTATCCCTTGAACTGAGTTAGGGCTGACATTGTGACTATTGGAAAGACCCGCCATCTTTGGCCGGTCCGTTTCCAATCATGGTCTCGACAATCAAGTAATCTGTGCATGTGTACATGGAGTACAATAAGTGATAACGTCTCATGTGGAACAACTGAAAACAACTTACCTTCGAGTTGATTACGATGAATATTTTAGTCCTGAAAGTGTTCATCAAAGTTGAAAACCAAATTTGGGATACACAAAGTCGACCGTGGCCATCACCGGAGAACACTGTCGGTTAGTAACGCGTCTTTTTTTGGGAGGGAAAGTTTCGCACTCGCAAATCCATTTAACTCAGCAAATTCCTTGAAACAATATGCATTTATGTTATACTCTTTTCGTCTTACACAATTAGTGAACCTCTATGTTTGACCGAACATTAATTGAATAGAATATTACGAAACTAAAAATGCAGGTGAAAAAACCGAAATGATTGACAAAGTTTCGACGTTGTCTCTCTCTGTCTCTCTCTGACTCTCTCTGTCTCCCTCTCTCCCCTCTGTCTCCCTCTCTGTCTCTCTCTATCTCTCTCTCTCCCTCTCTGTCTCTATCTGTCTGTCTGTCTCTCTGTCTATCTGTCTGTCTGTCTGTCTCTGTCTGTCTCTCTGCCTCTCTCTTTCTCTCTCTCTCTCTCTCTCTCTCTCTCTCTCTCTCTCTCTCCCGACCCCCAGCCCCAATTTTTGGAAGGTTAGAAACTAGAGGACGTACATTTCTGTACAGTCACCATAAAATCTTCATTATGAATGCAAAAATGTTAACAAAATCGGCAAACCATAAAAGAACATGAAAAAAGGAAAGAGGTGCATTTTAAGGCTGTTGGGTACTGGCTCTCAAAATCCGTTCAGCAGAATGAGTTCGCATGTAACTGAAACTATTCTTAAAAGTTACTTGGTGATTTTAAAAGCTTGATAACACAAGTCCCATGATTTTAGACATGCTACAATGCCTTTAATCGAAGAAAGTTTGCGTTCTTGGCCGAGCCAGTCAATGCAGCTGGCTCGAAAATCACCTCCCTTGGACGCGTGACGTCTATAGCGGAATCGGCCGGGTGGAACGGCGCTCTCTTATGCCGTGCAATGGGCGCAATCGGGTAGTCTAGTCATGTCCTCAAGAATACTTCAAAGGTAGGTCAAGAGAAACTAAGGACGGGGTGCGAGGGTGACTTCTCCCAGGTTGTAACATTTCAAACAATAAATAACGGAGTTCATAACATGTATTCTGCTCCCTTCCTGCTTTTTCAGGTGTAATTCCCACTTGAACCCTGTTTTAGTTCAACTTATTGGCAGATATATTGTCACGCGCCGGGGACACAAACACACACACACACACACACGCACGCACGCACACACACACACACACACACACACACACACACACACATACACACACAGCCACCCACAAACACACATACACAAACTGATGTGACACACACACACACACATACACAAACTGATGTCACACACACACACACACACACACACACACACACACACACACACACTAACACGTGTACACACACACATACACACACACTAACACGTGTAATCACACACACACACACACACACACACACACACACACACACACGCACGCATAGACAATAACAGAGATTAGGTTCATGTATTCTGCCCCCCTCTCGCCAATTTACAAAATACAACAAGAGGTTTGATGAGCACAGTAGATCAACTTTAAACGTACACAATTATATTTTTAGCATTACTTTTCAATTCTCGTTGATGCATTAATGATGCCAGAAAATGTAACCGGACGCATTTGGAACGCCAAAGCAATTAAATACATTGCGCGGTACATCGGCGCTTAATTTCATAACGTCTGACTGAGTCATTTGTTATTCGGTGATAGTTTCGCACATATCTATCTCCTGTATTTGAAAATCTGTTCACCTTACGTAATTTTCAAAGGTACATTTCTTTGATAAACGATACGAAACCGTGCAGGTGAAAAATTGGTAATGACTGACGTAGGATTCGTTGTGGATTTCACGTTGAGGGCACGTTGGCGATCAATCAAACCCCAACGTTGTGTGTTTACGTTGAAACTACGTTGTAGGAACGTTTGTTGTATCAAACTAACTTTTGTTTTTAAATCACGTGAATTTCACGTGAAAATCACGTGAGTATACCAACGTTGTTCGAACACCAGAAAATCACAATAATACAACGACGATTTTACGTTGCTTTTTAAGGTGGAATCCACGTGAAATTTACGTTATGTACCAACGTGTAAAAAACAAAAAAACACAACTGTAACGCAACGTTGCTTTCACGTTGTGTTTTTTGGTTGGATCCACGTAAATTTCACGTAATCTTCGCAACATTTGTAAGACACCAAAATGCAACGTGAAATTCACGTAAAATTTACGTTGTATTACAACGTCGAAAGAACACCAAAATCTCACAATGGCACAACGTTGGTTTTACGTTGCGTTTTTTGGTTGGTTCAACGTAAATTTCACGTAAAGTTCGCAACGTTGCTAATGACACGAAAAATTCACATTTTCGCAACGTCGTATTTACGTTGTGTGTTTGCTGGGAATTCAAGACATAGGAAGTACAATGGTGCTTATTGGCTCTTTCTACCATGAGATATGGTCACTTTTAGTGGTTCACTACCTTATTTTGGTCACATTTCATAAGGGTCAAAGTGACCTTGACCTTGATCATATGTGACCAAATGTGTCTCATGATGAAAGCATAACATGTGCCCCACATAATTTTTAAGTTTGAAACAGTTATCTTCCATAGTTCAGGGTCAAGGTCACTTCAAAATATGTATACAATCCAACTTTGAAGAGTTCCTGTGACCTTGAAGCAAGGAAAACCAAACTGGTATCAAAAGATGGGGCTTACTTTGCCCTATATATCATATCAAAGAAACTACAATCCCTTTTGTACAGTGTTTGATCATATATAGGTGAGGTATTGAATCTCAAAAACTTCAGAGACAAGAGGCGAAGCCTTCAAGGCTCACGTAAGAAATCGACAAACAGTAACACAAACTCAATCATTCCGTCACACATACACATACACACACACACACACACACACACACACACACACACACACACACACACACACACACACACACACACACAGTAAGCATAGGTGCAAGAAAGCGAGACCCTGGATCTGCCAAGTAGTCTCGGCCCGCTCACAATAACAATGACCGAGACTTTCAGTAATTCCTTTGCGTGACGTCTAACCCTCTTACGTCATAATGTGACGTCTTCAAATAGTTTCTATCACACACGTCAAACACTTTTGACCGAGACGTAATCTTCTTATGCGAGCTTTATCCATAGACTCGGAAATGTTAAAGTTTCTATCACACACACACACACACACACACACACACACACGCACGCACGCACAGACAGACAAAGTTTATCATCGCATAGGCTACACTTACGTGAGCCAAAAATGGGAAAAATGGGAAAAATAGCTGTTTTTTTGGCAACATTTATGGCCCCTGCGACCTTGACCTTGAAGCAAGGTCAAGATGCTATGTATGTTTTTTGGGGCCTTGTCATCATACACCATCTTGCCAAATTTGGTACTGATAGACTGAATAGTGTCCAAGAAATATCCAACGTTAAAGTTTTCCGGACGGACGGACGGACGACTCGGGTGAGTACATAGACTCACTTTTGCTTCGCATGTGAGTCAAAAATGTTCGGGTCTGACAGGGTTCATACGGTCAGTGAAGATCTTTGAACCTCTTTGAGAAATGATTTTTTTTTCAAAGACCTAAAAAGTCTGTGAAAGTCTTTAAAAAATAGCAAATGTAAACGTGCACAAGACAAAAACTTTCATACTGGGGGAGCGAGCCAGTCTGAAGAGTACTCGGGTCCAGCGCGAGCGTTTTTGATTGTTTTGTTAATTCTTGATTTTGAAATGTAGCAGTCGAACATGTTTCAAATTCTTGCAACACTAACTTTTTTGTCAATTTTCCAACAGATGTGGAAGAGCTCAGCACACATGTTGTGCTTGGTGTCAGACGACGATGGCCTTAACAACCCACAGTGGATAGAAGAGCTGCGCACCATGTACCCTGAAGACCGTCGTCACCTGATAGAGGTGGTGCACTACCCGGGTGCAGGTCACCTGTTGGAACCCCCCTACACTCCGCACTGCCGTGCTTGCATGAACCCAGCTGAAGGTAAAATGTTTGATTAATTTATTGCTGGTTTTATGTTTTACGCTCTTTCCAGTGGGGGAGGGTGGTATTGAATAACAAAATTCACAAAAACACATGCAAGCATGCACACATGAATGCACACACACACACATACACACACACACACACCCCAGGTGTCCTTTTCTAATTTCTTTTTGATAATCTTTAAGTAAGCTTTTAGATTTGGATCCCATACTAATTCTTCTTCAGCGTTCCAGAGATTCTGGTGACGTGTACGTGTGAGCTTGTTTGCCCATTTGGGTTCCCCACCCTATACTCTGAGACCATAGTCAGCTTCACTCCGCTTTCGTTGGGTAGGCATGCTGGGTATTTTCGTGTTTCCATAACCCACCGAACTCCGACATGGATTACAGGATCTTTTCCGTGCGCACTTGGTCTTGTGCTTGCGTGTACTTATGAAGGGGTCACTAGCAGGTCTGCACATAAGTTGACCGGGAAGATCGGAAAAATGTCCACTCTTAACCCACCAGGTGGCAGCGACCGGGATTCAAACTCACAACCTCCCGATTAGGAGGCCAACGTCTTACCACTGCGCCACTTCGCCCGTCGGATCCCATACAATCATGATCTTTGTTTGACAGTTTTAGTGTCAACAATTATACACTGTACATCATGTGCCGTCATTTCTTACTTGTCATTACCATCCTGACGAAGTCAGGCTGCCACAAATTTCAGTCAGTTTTTACCAAAACTGGTTTGTGTTGTGTTTTCTTTTTGTTTTAATTAGGATATTTTTCCAATATCCCAGCATGAGAAGATTTGCTCTTCATCTGTAACGCATCTGTCTGTTGACAATGACAGTAAGCTGTCATTATTTTTTTCCTCTTTACATTCAATTTGCTTCTCGATCCAATCTCTCTGTATCATCAGCACCACTCTGTCTGTTGACAATGACAGTAAGCTGTCATTATTTTTTTCCTCTTTACATTCAATTTGCTTCTCGATCCAATCTCTCTGTATCATCAGCACCACTCTGTCTGTTGACAATGACAGTAAGCTGTCATTATTCTTTTCCTCTTTACATTCAATTTGCTTCTCGGTCCAATCTCTCTGTATTATCAGCACCACTCTGCGTCTGTTGAACAATGACAGTAAGCTGTCATTATTCTTTTCCTCTTTACATTCAATTTGCTTCTCGATCCAATCTCTCTGTATCATCATCAGCACCACTCTGTCTGTTGACAATGACAGTAAGCTGTCATTATTCTTTTCCTCTTTACATTCAATTTGCTTCTCGATCCAATCTCTCTGTATCATCATCAGCACCACTGTCTGTTTACAGGTAAACATTGTGTGTGGGGAGGCAACCCCAAACAGCACAGTGAAGCACAGCGAGATTCCTGGCAGAGGTTGCTGGCCTTCCTTCATGACAAACTCAGATGATAGTGAAAAATACAAAAACAAATAAGACTGCAAATGTTCCAAATTTGTTTTGATTCAGATGCTAGTGAACGTTTAAGTTGACAGAAATCGTGCCAGTGTTTTGCGACTGATATTTCTTACGGACAGATATAATACATGTGAATAAAACATGTCACTTGCATGGTCAAGCAGTCTTTACTGTTTTTCACTTGCACTTGCAGGCATGTGTGTGTGCGTCTGTGTCTGTGTGCATGCTTACGTTTGTGTGTGTGTGTGTGTGCGTTCCAACAACAGGATGCCAGAAGAGAATGTATACAATGTTATTTCCATTACCATTTACCTGGTTGGAGTTCAACAAACTCCTAAAACCAATGTTGTGAATAAATTTGGGATTATTTTTCACATCCGTGTTTGACTACATTATGTTTAGTATGTGAAGCAAGTGTGTGTTTTCATTTCCACTTCAGTATGAGTATGTATCAGACTGTATTCACTAATAGTATTTTATCTTATAAACCTTTTCATTCATACATACAGACAGGCAGACTTGTTCTATTTAATCTTAAAGTCAAGTTTATTGCAGAAGTAAAATGGATTCAGAACTGAACTATCATGACCATCAAAACACAGTTCTTTTTTTAAACTGAATGCAAAAACAAGCATGCTCTCTCTCTCTCTCTTGCACACACACATACACAAACACACAAGCAGAAACATGTTCGTGCACACACACACACACATACGCACGCACATTCACAAGCAAGCAAGCCAGTGATACTTTGAGGACACTTTTTTGAGCTGGAAAATTATCATTGTGCAGTGAACCATTTGACCATTCCTGGGTCATAAAAGACTCATATATAATATACAGATGACCGTTTCCTCAACATAAATGCACGGAAGAAGATTAAATTGTTTATTAAATCACAATTCCAGGCGCATGAAGAATATCACTAATGTTGTTCGATACAGGCCTGCATGTTTAACTGGGTAATTGTGAGTAGTGCTCCTCTGGTAGTTGAAAATAAAACCACTAATGTTTATAATAGTTTAAAGTAACATTCAAAGTGTACCATTGCAGTTTGCCCAAATTCATTGAGAATCTTAGGTTGTAAAAAAGAAAGAAAGTGTAAAACCCTCTGAGCATTTCTTGGCTAGGAAGATTGTTGTGATGATGGTGCCATTGTTGTTGTTACTTTTGCTTTGTTTGTGTAAATGTTTATGTCCCTCGAGCAGCTTGATTGGAAGATAAGGGAAGGAGCAGCATTTGACCCTATAACTCTTCCTTCCAAACCGTTTTCAACCATAGATGTAAGGTCAGTTTGTGTCAGTTCTGCTAGAAATGTCAATCCACTATTCTTTCCTTTGTTGTGGTAGTTTGTTGTTGTTGTTTGTTGTTGTTTGTTGTTGTTGTTTGTTGTTGTTGTTTGTTGTTGTTGTTGTTGTGGTATTTGTTGTTGTAGTTTATTTTTGTTTATGTCCTTTAACCATCCTGATTTTAACGGCAGAGGACAGTGCAACTTCCAGCACAAACTCTGCCCTTCCTTACAGCGTGGCAGTTTTCAACAATGGATCATTGAGGTTGTTCCATGTCAGAACCGCTAGAAGAAGTGTCCACCAGCCAGGCATGGAGGAAGTCAATAGTTCTCTTCCACGCGTCCAGCTGTGCCACAGCGTGTGCCTTGGGCTCCCCTCCCCACAGGACATTGCCCACTGGAAGGAAGAAAGATGGCATTGAAATCACCAAGGCTGATGGGGTCTATGTCGACCAAAAGAGTAGGATTCCCTGTAGGTGGAGTTCTTTGAAGCTTAAGAATGAACTAATATTGAGTTTGGTCATCAAAAACCTGAACATTCTAATTAAAATTAAAATGTGAGTAATCGATCCAAAAATGAGTTCATCTTAATCTGTATCATTTCCTGATTCAAAAAACATATAGATATTGTTATGTTTGGATTAAAAACAAGGTCAGACAGTTGAAAAGAATTAAGAAAAGTGTGTTTTCCTGTTACGCGCAAGCACCACTACGCTATACTAGCTTGTCAATTTCTCTATGTTTTTCACGTGAGAGTGTGAGTGATTTACTAGCTGCGGGGTATTGACCGAGGTATAATCATTGTCTTTGTGGACAAAATGCAGTACGTTCAATTTCATTCTGTGAGTCCGACAGATTGACTAAATGAACAACTCACTTGCGACAGGATTGTAACAGTAGCGACAGTGGGGAGTGTAGGGCGGTTCCAGCAGATGCCCAGCGCCAGGGTACATGACCACGTCGATTAGGTGGCCCTTGTGTTGGGGATAAAGGTCACGGACACGGACCGCGTGTTCCCAGGCGGCCTGCTGGTCGTCTTGGCAAACCAGGCACAAAATGTGTGCGTCGCTTTTCCATATCTGCGAGACAAGAATGTCAATCCGTTTGCTCATTGAAAGTAAACAGACGAATAAATAAAGAAAAAACCCCACTAAATCCCCCATCTATCCCTTTTTTTCATAGAAAAGGTCCAGGTTACTTATGAGGATGTAAAACAGGATTCAGCCCCTAATTAAAAAATGTCAGTGTTTTTTGTTGTTTCGGCGAAACTATGATATGTACCCAGCCCGTCTGTCTCTCTCTTTCCGAGGCTCTCATACACTCTCATGTGCACGTGGGCAGTGTGTGTACGAGTACTACATATCCACCATTTGAAACAAAACACACACACCGAAATCAGTTTGCTTGATGGTTTTACAACACACCAGCTACACTTCTGACCCACAGTACGATTTGGTGGTTTGCTAAATACTGGGCACTGTCAATATGACGATAGTGTGTACATGCACGCGCTGACGCATGAATGCACGCAAGCATACACATAAACACACACACACGTGCGCACGCACACACACACACACACACACTGCACAACCACAACACAAACACGTGCGCGGGCTCTTGCACAAACTCACACACACACACACACACACACACACAAATGCGACCCCCCCCCCCCCCCCCCCCACCACCTACATACACATGACATGAACCACCTACGGGGAAATAATCCTCATCAGTGATGACGTAACAATCTCTGGTAATGAAGCCCTCTTTCTGCCGCTCCTCAACCTTGTTTATATCCGTCCTGAAAAAGAAGAACGCACAATTTATAAAAAGAGCTTAAAACCTTTGTCTCTTGGCCTGTCTTGCTTTACTCCCCCTCCCTGGTTTTTTTTCTCTCAGTCTCCCTCTGTCTGTCTATCTCTCCTTCCCTCTCTATTCCTTTCACTCAGTGTTTGTGGGTGCATGTGTGCGTGTCACAGTGTGTGTATGAATCCCTCTCTCTCTTTTTCTTCTGTCTCTGTGTGTGAGTCTGTCCATCCATCTGTCTATTTCTGTCTCTCAAGCACACACACACACACACACACACACACAATTCAATAAACCACAAGTCTATCAATACTACACTAGTTTAATGTGCTTCTGTATAGACTCACACGACCGCACGCTGAAACACCTTTCCTTGACGCAGAAAGTCGTTAACAATCTGGAAGGGGGGTCCATTTATTTCTACAACAGCTTTCACCTGCAAGCATGCAAAACCACCCGTTCTCAAAGGTTTATTGTCCAAGGAGAAAAATACAATAATTCTGCTTCGCTAAAAAAAGTTTTCAAAATGACTATGATTAAAATGAAGGCACCTCCCTGTCAGTCTTAAAAGGGGGGTTCCACTGTACTAAAACTTAACAGCTGGGTGATTTCTGTGCAGAGCACAAGTTTTTGGACGGACCAATTTCTCAATGGACACGAGTGTCAAGCTGTGAAATTAATTCAAAAAGAAATTCTCACTATGCACAGGAAGCAGCCAGGATGATAAATAATAATAATAATAAATAACTTTTCTATAGCGCGAGTCCCATCAATTGGCTCCAGGCGCTTTACAAATTCATTATAGAATAAACTAGCACAAATCAACGAGCATACAAAGCATACATTTAACTGAGACATAACACCAAGATCCCAAGCACTAAGCAAAACTTAGCGTACAATGTTAAAAGTAGGATGATGATTTTGGAATGTGTTCAAGCGCAGGAATGTTCTTAGTCCATGTAAACTTTTCACAGGGACAGATCCGAGTCCGGCCAGGCTGTTACATGGAATAAGAGCATCATTTCACCAAGAGCATCATTTCACTAAGAGCATCATTTCACCAAGAGCATCATTTCACTAAGAGCATCATTTCACCAAGAGCATCATTTCACCAAGAGCATCATTTCACTAAGAGCATCATTTTACTAAGAGCATCATTTCAATAAGAGCATCATTTAATTAAGAGGATCATTTAATTAAGAGGATCATTTCACCAAGAGCATCATTTCACCAAGAGCATCATTTCACTAAGAGCATAATTTCACTTGGACATAATGCACACACACATAAAAAGAAACAAGTCGCGTAAGGCGAAAATACAACATTTAGTCAAGCTCAGTCGAACTCACAGAATGAAACTGAACGCATTGCATTTTTTTTCGCAAGACCGCACACTCGTAGCATCGTCTGTCCACCGCTCGCGGCAAAGGCAGTGAAATTAACAATCTAGAAAAGCGCGGTAGCGGTTGCGCTGTGGAGGATAGCACGCTTTTCTATATCTCTATTCTTTTTAACTCTTTGAACGTGTTTTTAATCCAAACATATCATATCTATATGTTTTTGGAATCAGGAACGGACAAGGAATAAGATGACATTTTAAATCGATTTCGGAAATTTAATTTTAATCATAATTTTTTATATTTTTAATTTTCAGAGCTTGTTTTTAATCCGAATATGTTTTTGGAATCAGAACATGATGAAGAATAAAATAAAAGTAATTTTGGATCGTTTTATAAAAAAATAATTTTAATTACAATTTTCAGATTTTTAATGACCAAAGTCATTAATTAATTTTTAAGCCTCCATGCTGAAATGCAATACCGAAGTCCGGCTTTCGTCGAAGATTGCTTGGCCAAAATTTCAATCAATTTGATTGAAAAATGAAGGTGTGACAGTGCCGCCTCAACTTTTACAAAAAGCCGGATATGACGTCATAAAAGACATTTATGGGAAAAGTGAAAAAAACGTCTGGGGATATCACACCCAGGAACTCTCATGTCAAATTTCATAAAGATCGGTCCAGTAGTTTTGTCTGTATCGCTCTACACACACACGCGCACAGACACACAGACACACGCACAGACACACACACACAGACACACACACATACACCACGACCCTCGTCTCGATTCCCCCTCTATGTTAAAACATTTAGTCAAAACTTGACTAAATGTAAAAAAAAAAGCTCTTATCAGCATTCTTTGCAGAGTGGGACATTTTCAGTTGAATTTATTCAAGGCATGGACACTGCTGTCGTTTACGAAATAAATTCAACAGAAAATCCACACTCTGGAATTGAGATGCATAAGTCACAGGAAGCTGTCAGACTGTTGATTTTTAGCATTATGACGAAGGAGGAGGACTGATGTAAAAGTCTGAATCGATCTATGATCGCTTAGTACGCGTGAAGGATCTATAATCGATGAGGCTCTTCTTTGCAGCACTGATGAAGGCAAGGCGTATAATTAAAGCAAGCACAGTGACATCTCAAAACAGAGATAGACTACTAAACGCTCCAAAAATTCAGAATCAAATAACAAGAATGGAATATTTACTTTATGACAAGATACAACATCACATTCACAGGTACGTCGACCTATTGGGTTTTTTTTAAGTGGACAGACAGACAGACAGACAGACAGAAAAACTCTTATGGAACAGATAATGAACTTGAGCTTAGAAAGCGTAGCTGTTCTGGGTCTCAGGTGAGAATGTTGGTCATACATGAAACGTTCCAATAACTTACCATTGTTGTTTGTTTTTGATTTTAAAGATTCAGAACAAAATTAATATTGAGTTTTCTAAAATCACTCAATGATAACAGAGTTTACATAACATCTGACCTGTGGGCAGTGAATGGCCATCAGCATAGCATTGCAGGCTCCACTGGACACCCCCACGACCCCGAGCCCACCCGCTCTAACAGCCGGGTGCTTGGTCAACCAGGCCGTTGCTTCCTGAAACATGGTTTGCACAAGTGCATGGCACAAGATCAAATACACATACCCCCTCCCCCCCCCCGAAATTGGCGTATGCTGCCTGAATGGCGGGGTAAAAACGGTCATACAAGTAAAATCCACTCGTGCCAAAAACATGAGTGAACGTGGGAGTGTCAGCCCATAAACGAAGAAGAAGAAGAAAAAGAAATACACACGATTACTCAGGTGAGTCAAAATAGAAATTTGAACTTTAACTTAACATAGATCATAATTGATTTCTCCGCATTCACTGGAGTTAAAACAATGGGTAAATTACCTCAAAATAGTCGAACTGGACGTCCATCATTCTTTTGGGAAGATCTTCGAATGCGATGAAAGCCAGGGACAGAGCAGCAAAGCCGTGTCCTGCCAGCAGGGCCGCCCGCGTCTCCATGTTTCCGCCCGCTGCCCCGAACATGTCTATAACTCCAGGGTGCGTCCCTCTTCCTGAAAAAAATGAAGTGAAACTAGCTTATGCGACCATGTATGATGGAACACTATGTTTACAACTGAAAACATCGAAGTAAATACGGAGGGAATATTAAAATGGGGGATACATTAACAAAAGTTTTAACTTCAAAATTTGAAAAGGCAAGGTTTTAAAAGTCTTACATTTTGGGTCTTGAAAGGTGGAAGGGGGGGGGGGGGGTAACCGTATAAGGTTATTTGGTTAAGGCTGGTTGTTTGTCTATCCGCCTCTTACCAGGTGGGAGGAAGAGAGTGCCACGTATCCTCCCCTCTCTGATCTCAATCCTTTTCACCCCAGGCGCCAGAATTCTTCGATGCACACGCGTCACGCACAAAGGTTTTGCGGGTGACGTCATGGCAACAGTGTCGTCATCAGGAGTGACGTGTCCGCTGAACACTGCTATGGTGACCACAAGAGGCTTTGTGACGTCTCTGATGACGAGTCGCGCGTCTTGCGGATGCCCCGGGAGAGGTCTCATGCTCCAGAACAGCCCCGCTGGGTCCACACCTGAAGAGCAAATGACCCTATCAGTATTAAATTCCAAGCTCTCGGAAGCTCTCACAAACTTCAAAGCACATCAAAGCGTGTGGTTCGGATTTCTCACAAGACTGACCTGCGAAGGCCTAGGGTCGAAGTTGTCGCGACTTTCGAAGCATAAGAAAGAGCATGTCTCGCGGATGTCTCGTCGGAAAGATGCTCAGATGCCGAAAAGGTCTATAGCATTTTGGGAGTCGTTAAAGGCACAGTCCTTCCCGTGAAAAGTTTGGCTTACTATCTCAGTTCTGCCACCGCTTTTACATGGGGGAAAATTGGAGAAAAAAATGGAACAGAATGTTTGTTTTTGCAACGACTTTCAAGGCTTGTTGCTTGAGTAAAATGATGTTAAACGTCTATAGGTTTATAAACCTGCATAGCTAATTCCTTTTGGTAAACAGAAACATGCATGGCCATGCAGGCTTCAAAAAGGAACATGCAAATGATTGTATGTGAACGGCAAAATGTTTCATAGCGCCCCGCCCTCTCACTAAGATCTCACTAAAACTAATTGCAACACCGAGTTTGTTTAAAAAAAAAATGTAAGGAATATAGAGTTACACAAAATTCAAACTTTCTCAGAAAACTTTATTTTCTGTACGGAATCAGATTACTGATGAGATGTGTAAAAAGGCCTTTTTAGTTACTTTTAGTGTATTTAATTTCAGCTTATTTATCTCGATCGGGTCCTCTGGGGGTAACGACCCACCCACCCACACACACACACACACACACACACACACACACACACACACACACACTACAACATCAACCTGTGTAGGTGCCGTCCAGCGCAGGGTCCGTGTTCAGATCCAGGTTTCCCTGCTGGTCAGTGTAAAAATGCCCATGGGAAACGAACACCACTTCTTTTTTCCGCCACTGGCTTCGAACCAATCCCTGCAGCGTCACTTTGGCGTTTTGGCCATGACCATAAACGCGGATTTGAACCGTTTCATCGAACTGTGTCAACATAGGCTTGATAGCAATGGAGCAGCCTTGCTGTGGGGAATTAGAGAGGAGTAATGTCGGAGAGTCCGGTGATGACATCAGTGATGACGCGGTGGTGTCGTGACGCAACGGTGGCTTGATGCTGTGGAGTAGGATGCTGCGCAGACTCTGAAGACGCCGAACGGCCTCTGAAAGTAAACACGAGAAAACAAATATAAACACTAATCATCAAGTCACTCAGTGAAAGCGTTATTTAATCACATATTCTTACCCAATTCTTATGAATGCATTGACTTTAGTCCCACATGCTAGATGTCGAAAAAACCACTCAAATTACCTGCCCTTAGTAGGGTGGTAACCAAGCTAAAAGCGACGCCATAGCCGTTGCTATGGCCTGACCTTGCTCAGTTACCCATAACACCCTGCGCACCACGTGAGCGCCAGCATCCGTAATAATCATTCGAGACTATTAATCAAAAAACACCCCAAGGACATATCCAGCGGGGATGGATGGGAGGGTATTAACTATAAGAATTGGGTAAGTATATTTATTAAATTTAATTAAAAATTTTCCATTTAACTGCTTAAAACAGTCAAGAAGTATAATGGCCTAAAACTTTGATAAGAATGGTGATTTTATGGAACGTTTAATTACACTCTAATTTACCAATATATTTGATGTACTGACTTGCCTGCACGGACACGGGTGTTCAAAGGTTTCGACATTGTAAATAAACTTAAAATATACTGTAAACCTACAATACATTTTTTTAAAGCAGTCTATTTGTTTCGGATTTGAGCTTGAAAATCGTTGTCTCAATGTAAAAAACATTTTCATAATCTTATAATACTGAAAAGCAGCATTCATTTTGGCTCACCCATTTTATAAGTTCCTCGCTCGCCACCCTGTTGTGGAAATTGATGTAGTGTAAAAGCGTAGGACGTGTTCTTTAGTATGCTAGTCAAGTTAATTAAAATATAAATAAGAATTCTTTTCATCAGTTCGACGAGAAGCATAATTGAAGCACAACGCCCCCCCCCCCCCCCCCTCCCTCTCTTATTATCATTACGGTTTCAACACGCATGGTCGTGCAAGCCACTGATGTCATAAGTACCCGTATGGTCAAAATACAATATTGCAAAACGTGACAGAGGCTGATAGGATCTCTCTTAACGAAAGTGAATCGTATAGATGTGACTTATCGCGGTGAAAGTATAATTTATACAACAAGACGTTAGTGTGTTTAACTGCTGTTGTCATTGTAATTCAGCATAAATCCGATACAAAGAGATTACACAATCATGACAAACACAAAAGTTGATGCCAACCGAATATTGTTTTTGTTTTTTTGTTTCGGTGCTTCAGCATAATTATAAAAGTTGCCTAAAGGCACAGGCTTGGTGCATCTGTACACTACCGGAGATTTGGTAAGTTCACAAGTACGCAATAGTTCACACATGCCATCACCACAGGCGCCAAACTGCGCACGATTCGACTCCTAGTTAAGCGCAAACTGTACTCAGTACGCGTACACAGCATCAAACATGTGACAACTTATTTTCCTTCCATGTTTTCTTTAAAAGAAACCAACTTATTTTCTTATTTTTATTCCTAACACCTGTGCATTTTTTTTAAATAATTTTTTTTAAGATTTGAGAGTACTAGTGAAGTTTTGGCACTGAGGCGAAGATTCCGCAACAACTTGGTTAACATGTGCATTCCGACACCCCACCGTCACCAGACGAGTTTCCCATGGAACTTGAATAATAAAACAAGTCGCGTAAGGCGAAATTACTACATTTAGTCAGGCTGTGGAACTCACAGAATGAAACTGAACGCACTGCATTTTTTTCACAATGACCGTAGTCCGCCGCTAGTGCAAAAGGCAGTGAAAGTGACGAGCCTGTTTAGTGCGGTAGCGGTTGCACTGTGCTGCATAGCACGCTTTACTGTACCTCTCTTCGTTTTAACTTTCTGAGCGTGTTTTTACACACACACACAAAGAAAAACCACAGATGAGAACCAGGCAAGAGATTCAGACCGACTTACAAGTACGCAGGTGTAGTGCGCAGAAAGCGTACATGAGCGATGGTATCTCATGTGGGTCAAATCAAAACTCTGCCTTTCATAAATTGTCCACACACAAAATAAAAGCACTCGTGAGGACGCAACAAACAACCGTGTGAGCATGAACCTTTCCGCCTTCAAAGGAGGAATGAATAATAATTATAATATTCATAAAAGCAAAGATAAAACCAAGAAACTGTGGAAATAAGAAGTGAGATGAAGACTGACTGAATGAATGACTGACTGACAGAAGGAACGACAGAACGACAGACAGACAGAGAGACAGAGAGAGAGAGAGAGACACACACACACACACACACACACACACACACACACACACACACACACACACACACACACATTGGACAAAGAGTAATAATTCGAGCTCTTTGCATAGATCCTATCGTTACACACATCTGTGATATATATGGATTTTATCCCACATACGTGAGAGAGACACCCGTGAGATAATAATCGTTCAAATCACACGTGTGTAAAGCAAGTCTGGCAGGGACCTGTTTTTCCACAGCTTATGATGCCAAAGTCACCGAGACAAACGTCATTATAAAAACAAAAATTGCGCTCGATAATTACCCTCGGTGAATCTTTAGAACTAACACGTCACGCCACACTTTCAGAGTGACGTTTCTTTGCTTTGACGTAATAGATTGCACGAGGCTTTAGACAAGATCGAGGTTCCAAAACAAGCGTCTTCAATGTAGCTGCCTCGACTGCAGGACATTTTCAGTAAAATACACGTAAGTACAGTATGTAGGATAAACAGAATACTACATGGCTTGCTGTTTCGTACCAGATTTACACTCGTTGCTTTTTCAAATAGTGAACAGCTCGCTTTCGCTCGCAGTTCAATATTTAACAAGAGGCGAAGCCTTCAAGGCTCCCGTAAGAAATCGACAAACAGTAACACAAACTTAATCACTCCGTCACACATACACACACACAGTAAGCAGACACGGTGCAAGAGTGGGAGACGCTAGATCTAGATCTGTCTGTCTGTAGCCTACTTACGGGGACACGACTGCCACTGAGATCGACACTGCCCTTTCGACAGCGCTTCCTCGCGCAGACACTGAAAACACGCTGTGCAGATCAACCTGTAGGAAATCTCCTTTGGTATCTTCTTTATCTATTTTTTTCTGGAGCCGCTACGAAACCGAACAATGTGAAATCGTCTTCCCCGAATCGGCGAATGCAGCTCGGTCAGAACTGAGAAGTGAATCTATACCACAATCCTTCACGCGATCTGACCTAACCTTGACCCCTGACCTGGTATACATACCACACACAACACAAACCAGTCACCTGTTTTTACACCCCCAAAACCCACTACCACCCGTTTTCTTTGGATACACACTTTATCTACATACGTGCCGACGAAATGTTGATCATTGCTTCAATACTTTGAAGCTGTTGCTTGGATAATAACCCGGTAAAATTAGTATTTCGGTGTTCAGTCAAATGTTAAAGTTTCTATCACACACGCACCCACGCACAGACAGACAAAAGTTAGCATCGCATAGGCTACACTTACGTGAGCCAAAAAACAACTCGTGTAAATCTGGTACGACACAGCAAGCCATGTAGTATTCTCTATAGATGTAGTACCCCGCTTCTGCAAAATCATGAGTCGCTATTCGAAAACAAAAATCAGATCGATACATTCTCAAGCTTCAGAAAGATTTGCCAACTCACTGTATTTCACAGACACAGTGGAACAAATCAGCAATTGCCTACTACGGCACAGGTCAAGATTACCAGCTATTGTGTTTTCAGCGTAGCAATAGGGCCCGATATTTAGACGAGACAAGTATAATGCCGACGAGTCGAAGACGAGTCGCATTATACTTGTTCGAGTCTAAATATCTGACCCTATTGCTACGATGAAAACACAATAGCGTTTATATAGCTATTCTGACATTAAATTCTGTGTTAAAATCATGTTTTTGTCAGCAACAAGTACCAGAATGGTCCATGTCGTTGATTGCAGACGACGGTTCCCTTTCCGCATAAAGCCACGTAAATAACCGAACATTGAAAAACCCGCGGACATGTGTATTTCGGAGAAAACTCGAGATAACCGGATGTTTAGCATTACGTCAATATGCTAGGAATCATATGACGTCATGACGTATCATGCTTGCCTACGTATATTGTACTAGATGATTACCCGCTTCGCCGGGTACCGGCTTCGCCGGGAAGAAGTAGAGCCGAATACCAGGCTGCGCCTTGGACACGCCGGCTTCGCCGGCGCACGAAGGAAAGGAGATAAACGCGCAAAACACTGGAGACCTTCTAAAAATAGTAACGTGCAGTGACCTTCTAAAAATAGTAACGTAGTAACGGGAATATGGATTGACGCCACACGGAGGAAGGGAGATAATCGCGGCTGAAAACACTGGAGAAGATAAGGAAGAGTTACTGGTAGTGGATCCCGACAAAAACAAAAAACAAAATTGGTTCAGCGCGCACAGCGCTGCGCGCTGAGAGCACGTGTTGAAATATCTCATCGATGAGGTTGTGTCCGGGGTGTAGCTGAATACGGTGTCCAAATTTGAAAAAGATCCACCGAGAACTTTGGCCGTGCATCGCGAACAGACAGACAGACAGACACATGTCGTATATATACTGTTCAAAAAAAGAAACGCATAGTTGCTACTTGCCAAATTTGTTTTATTTTTCGAAAAAATTAACAGAAAATCCAATATTTAGATTATTTGTTTGAAATTTGGTATGGACACAGTTGAATGCACACACAGTTCATTTGCATCTTCAAATCAATCAGTCAATCAATACGATTGGGTGCCGAGGCTGTCAAGTCAGTAGGGGGTGTGACTGCCTTGAGCAGCAACAACTGCCCGGCACCTTCTGGGCATGGACTGGATCAGATGCCGGATATCTTGCTGTGGGATGGTGTCCCACTCCTCCTGAAGTGCCTGCAATAGATCGCGGTGATTTGCCGGCGCTTCTTCTCGCCTGCGCACACGTCTGTCCAATTCATCCCAGAGGTGTTCTATCGGGTTCATGTCTGGCGACATGGATGGCCAGGGAAGCACCTGGACATGGTGGTCGGTGAGGAACTGGGTGGTGAGTCGTGCTGTGTGCGGGCGAGCGTTGTCCTGCTGGAATATGGCATCCTGGTCAGCCAGAAGAGGAAGGGCGTGTGGGCGCAGAATTTCCTCCACGTATCGCTGGGCAGTTATGCGCCCTTGGACGTGCACCAGGGTGCTCCTTCCAGCGGTATTGATCGCCCCCCACACCATGACGCCTCCACCACCATGAACGGGTGCCTCATCCACACAGTTGGGCGCGTAACGTTCGTTTACTCTCCGGTAGACCCTCCTCCGACCATCATGTCGCTGGAGCAGGAAGTAGGACTCGTCGCTGAACCACACGTGTCTCCAGTGATTCCGGACGGTCCAGCGAAGGTGCTGGTTGCCCCACTGCACTCGGTTCTGGCGATGGCGGCGGGTGAGGACAGCTCCTCTGTGAGGTCTGCGAGCTCTCAAACCAGCTTCATGCAGGCGGTTCCGCACGGTCTGGTCCGATAATCGGTGTGGCCCGGGGAGAGCCTGGACAGAAGATGAGGCCGACAGGAAACGATTCCGGAGGTGGCGGAGCCGTATGAAGCGGTCGTGAGCAGCAGTTGTCGCCCTTGGTCTTCCCGCTCGTGGCAAGTCAGCAACGGAGCCAGTGGCTTGAAACCTGACCCACAGTCTACTGATGGTGCTCTGGGACACGTGGAAGTGCCTGGCGATTGCACTTTGACTTTGGCCTGCTTGTAAACGACCCAATGCAATTTGGCGGTCTTCTCTGCTCAATCGGGCCATCTTTCGTCGCTGAATTGTCGTCTGATTTCTTTGTGGCGAACAATCCGCTTTTATGGGTTTTGGAAGACATGGTGAGAGCTCAATATTCCCCGAGTTTCACGAGATTACACTGAAGCATGACGAGTGGTCATGCCAAATGAGCAATTTTGACATTGTAGCCACTGATAACGCATGCGTCACGTGCAGAGCTCACTTGTGGCAATGGACGAAAGGTCGACGACCAGATAAACATTTTCTGCAGTTTGGTGGATATCCTTGTAGCCATATAACTAAATTAACCAAATATTACAAGCTATGCGTTTCTTTTTTTGAACAGTATATTTGCTTTTAAGCTCTCCCTGTACAAATCTGAATCACCTGTTTTAACCTTTGATTTTATAAAGTGGCTCTGAAATTTTATCACTTTTTATAAAGTACTTTTTTGGAAAATAAACGTATACTTTTAACATCCTATTCCCAATGCGCTTGGAGACAACGGGTGCCAAACCCAATTATATTAAATCACACTATCTAGAAGAAGAATTTATCCCTCTTAACAAACTTTTATCATCACTACTCCTGCCACCCCGTCATCCTCCCCTCTTTTCTCACTTTTACCAGCTCCTTAGCGTATCACCAACTCTTGTCCCAAATAGAAATAGTTTCTGAGAGGACGTAAACTCCCCCCTTTAGTCTAAAATAAGTCTTGTATATCACTGTACTCGGGCCCTATTCTTTTTTTCGTCACACCTAAAACCGTTATTTCTTGTGAGCGACGCAGCATTTATATACCCTTAAACGTTACGACTATCCAGGTTTCCCAATTGCTTCGTTTCCGGCCGATTTATGTGGAGCACGTGATGCGCGGTGCGTCCCGCTAGCGCTACGTGTCATTTGTGCTACGTATCGTTTGCGCTATTTTCTGTAGTGCTATCGACACAAATTGCCAAAAACAGTAGTGCTATCGGCACGTAGTGCTATTGCCACAATTCACACATGCCATTATCGCTACGTCTCAATAGAACTACGTGTCGATATCACTATTTTTGAAAAACCAATGTACTGTAGCGCTACGTGTCGATAACGCTACGTGTCGATAGCACTATACTACATGTTCAAACAGCAGACACTTTCCTTTGTGTGTGCGTGTGAGTGTGTATATATTGTCTGCATGGCTGTCTGTCGGATCTGTATGTCTGTCTGTCTGTGTCTGTCTGTCTCTGTCTGTCTCTCTTTTTTTTCACCACGTAGGCCTATGTATTTCATGGTTGTTGTTGGTGTGTGTGGGTTTTTTTTTGGGGGGGGGATTTTGTTCTTCCCCCATCCCCCGTGGTTTGTGTATGAGTCTGTGGCCTTAGTATTATAAACCATTCTGAGTTCTCTCTCTCTCTCTCTCTGCCTTTGCCTAAAACCTCTATCCTTTGGTAATAAAGTTCAGTTTCAGTTTCAGTTTCTCTCTGCACCTCCCAATCGCTCTCTCCTTGCTCTCCTGCTCCCCTCCCCCTCTCCATCTGTCTTTCTGTCTTCTCTCGCTCTTTCTTTCTCGCTCGCTCTTTCCACCTCCCCCTCTCCCCCTCTCTCGCATGATACCGTATATACATACACGGATGTTTTTCTGTGTGTGAGTTTGTGTGTACTATACCGTGTGAGTACGTATGCGTTTGTGCGTGTGTGTGCGTGTGTGTGCGTGTGTGTGTTGTGTACGTATGCGTTTGTGTGTGTGTGTGTGTGTAATAGAGAGAGAGAGAGAGAGAGAGAGAGAGAGAGAGAGAGAGAGAACTCAGAATGGTTTATTATATTAAGGTCACAGCGGAGAGAGAGAGAGAGAGAGAGAGAGAGAGAGAGAGAGAGAGAGAGAGAGAGAGAGACTGAGAGAGAGAGAGAGAGACAGACAGACAGAGACGGTGTGAGTGAGCGAGCGAGTGAGCAAGAGAGAGAGCAAGATAGAGAGAGACACACGCACACACCCACACCCACACCCAACACACACTGAAACAGACACACGCACGCACACACATACAGAGACATACATATACACACACAAACCAGAAGGAGTGAGAGCGAGAGAAAAAATGAGAAAGAGAGAGTCGTCAGTAAGTAGTGGTATTGACACGTAGCGATAATGACACGTAGCGCTAAAAGATGTAGTGCTGTCGACACGTAGTGATAATGAACGAATGATAGCGACTCATAGACAAATTATTTGTAGCACTAATCAACGTAGCGATAGCGGCACGTAGCACAAATGACACGTAGGACAAATGACACGTAGCACAAATGACACGTATAGCGCTGCTAGCGATACGCACCCCGTGATGCGCACAAAAAAATATTGGCGGTCTAGAAGTGTCGTCTGCGCAATGATCGCGGCAGCTTTCTTGACGGCCAAGGACGTTGTGAGACGTCATTCGTTAGACCTCAATACACAAACAACTTTACCTTTGTCGGCTTTTTTTATCATTGCTGTCATCTGTATGGTAGACTACCTCTCACAAACTGAACAGGGAAGAGGCACAGACGTTGTGAGAAGCTTAAATGTCCGGTCACTCAGACACCTACAGTCATCTCAGGAGTCACAGGAGAGGCATGCTTGACAAAGAACGAAGCAGAAGGATTCCGCCGGTTAAAGGGAGTACATCGTATGTGTACTCGCATACACAAGGTTCTCGGACCCATAGCCGCTTGAAATAATTATTTGCGACTGATGTAAACTGAATCTGTTACCAGAGTGAAACACGCGTAGATTGTTCTGTCCGTTGGAAAAAGAAGCCATTAATACAAACGAAGAAAACTTTCTTATTAAAATGTGTGTGTCCAACCATGATGATAATTAGTTTTAACGTCCTCTTAGAACCAATTGGCATATCTTGGGACAGGTAGAGTTGATATGCTTTATGGGGGGACAGGACACTGGACAGACATGCAAACAGAGAACACATATGCTCGTGTTATAGATCTGGAAGTCTGTTGTTGGCATGTTGCGATATTTCAAAATGGGGATGGAAGTAAAGATTTTGTTGGGGTTGTTGCCATAGTGTACGCGAAATATAGTTGGAGTGGAGCGGTTTTGTAGGCTTATTTGCTTTTTATTTATGTAAAATATTTTTCAGACTTTTGGATAATGCCAAAATAATGTAATAAAGAACTGGCTGAATAAGTAAATAAATACGTAACTAGAAACATAAAAATAATTATTAGCCAAATAAGAATATTAAATATAACTTGCTAAAATAATATATCAGAATGGGGAACTTAAGTTCAGGTAGGAGGGCGGTGTATGTGATTTAGCCTTGTTTGAATAGAGCTATATGATAGGTGTTGTAGGCGCTTTGGTCACGTTGTTGGGCGTGGGAGGGGGGGGGGGGTGTCCAACCATAGGAATAGGATCGCAAGACTGGCTGTCAGTGCCGCCTTTGAGCCGTCACTAGTTCAGTGAACCGAGTTACTTATGACAACTTGAAGTAAATTGGCAAGTTCTAAATCCTTTACTATCATATTGTCAAATATGTTTGTCTTATACAAAGCTGATATATTAGCAGTACCGCATTACTATAAGCTGCCAGCTAATCGCCCTAAAAAACTTGATCAGCATCGTTTGTAAGGTTGCGCTGACGCCGGCAGCAGCCGGCGGTTCGAGTCAATTATCCATCGCCAGTTGAGTTTAGGCACACTCTTACTAATATATAGAACCATAATTAAATGATCCTGATGTTGGATAGACGGATTGCAAAACCCTTAAATTGCTTCTGGTGATGAACGCTGAAAACAAATTCAATAAAAACGACAATGTTCAGAATAAAATCACAGTGCTTGAGGCCAATATTATAACTGCAGGCGCCTGTACCCTCGTCAAGGTTGACCGGTGTAACACGAAATTTTTACTCCACGAAAAATTCACTCCGGAGTAAAAATTTCGTACGAAATTCTTACTCCGGGTAAATTTTTCGTACGAGAAAAGAACTTCCTAAGGCACGAAATAATTACTCCCTCCACGAAATTTGTACTCCCCATTTTTACATTTAGTCAAGTTTTGACTAAATGTTTTAACATAGAGGGGGAATCGAGACGAGGGTCGTGGTGTATGTGTGTGTGTCTGTGCGTGTGTGTGTGTAGAGCAATTCAGACCAAACTACTGGACCGATCTTTATGAAATTTTACATGAGAGTTCCTGGGAATGATATCCCCGGACGGTTTTTTTTCTTTTTTTCGATAAATACCTTTGATGACGTCATATCCGGCTTTTTGTAAAAGTTGAGGCGGCACTGTCACACCTTCATTTTTCAATCAAATTGATTGTAATTTTGGCCAAGCAATCTTCGACAAAGGCCGGACTTCGGTATTGCATTTCAGCTTGGTGGCTTAAAAATTAATTATGGCTTTGGTCATTAAAAATCTGAAAATTGTAAAAAAAAAAAATTTTTTATAAAACGATCCAAATTTACGTTCATCTTATTCTTCATAATTTTCTGATTCCAAAAACATAAATATGCTATATTTGGATTAAAAACAAGCTCGGAAAATTAAAAATATAAAAATTATGATCAAAATTAAATTTTCGAAATCAATTTAAAAACACTTTCATTTTATTCCTTGTCGGTTCCTGATTCCAAAAACATATAGATATGATATGTTTGGATTAAAAACACGCTCAGAAAGTTAAAACGAAGAGAGGTACAGAAAAGCGTGCTATCCTTCTCAGTGCAACTACTACCCCGCTCTTCTTGTCAATTTCACTGCCTTTGCCACGAGCGGTGGACTGACGATGCTACGAGTATACGGTCTTGCTGAAAAATTGCATTGCGTTCAGTTTCATTATGTGAGTTCGACAGCTTGACTAAATGTTGTATTTTCGCCTTACGCGACTTGTTTGTGCTTCCAGTAAAAAATCTCGTGCGCGAAAATGGGATGCGGGCGAAGGGATAATGCCAATAATATGATCTCGTGCAAACGAATGTCGCGCTACCCTCCCTCCACCCCTTCCACCACCAAGACTAACAGGGGACAAGGGAGTATAAATTCCGTACACCTGGCATGGGAAGTTAAATTGCTCGTGTTAGCGTGAAGTAATTTATTTGGTTTTTTTTTATTCGTCAGGGGAGTAACATTTGTGTACGAAATGTTTACTCGGAACTCACCTGTCGTGAGTAGTAATTTTGTCTTGTAATGGGGGAGTGCTTTTTTTCGTAAAGGGAGTAACATTTTCGTACGAAATTTTTACTCCGGAGTAAAAATCTCGTGGGAGTAATTTTCTCGTGTTACACCGGTACACACATATACGTTCGTGTCCAAAGTACGCGGTTAAGGGGCGATAACACAGTTGAACAATGCGCCATGTTTTATTTTGCATGTGAAATGTACTGTCGCGAACTGTGTTGGTAATAGTTATGGAGTCAAATAAAAACTTTACAGAGTTTTCAGGCCTGGATATGAGGGGTGAGTGCACGGTTTAGGTCACACTCGGGCTCTGTACGTTGTTTACGAACCTGCATTACTCAGTCAGTATTCAGGCTGTTCTCATTGTCTGTAAATGTACTTTCATTTTTAGACTACTGCTTTGTTACACGCAGTGTCATTTTTGTGTGTGTGCCGTGTTTGTGTTTTTAACATTTTTGTTTTTACTGTGTGTGTGTGTGTGCGTGTGTATGTGCAGTGTGTGTGTGTTTGTGTGTGAGGTAGTGTGTGTGTGTGTGTGTGTGTGTGTGTGTGTGTGTGTGTGTGTGTGTGTGTGCGTGTGTGTGTGTGTGTGTGTGTACTGAAAATGCGTAATTATGCATCAGCCCTTCCCTGAGACTGGGGTGGCCCAAAACGAACATCATATATAGAGAAAAGCGATTACGCTTGGTTTAGCGTTGGACTTAATAATTCGCTTGTACAATTATATTCAGCTCAGAGCTTCTCTTCCTTTAGGCTGTGAAAAAGCGTTTGAAATGTGAGCATAGGTAATCAGTATCTGGGTGGCCGTACTCTGTTTATCAACTCTTCTTGCATCTCGTATTAATCTTATAATTCCTACCCGGCGATAACATCTTTGTTTGTATGGTGTGTGACTAGTTCGCGAGGCACCGATTTAGTTTAATCACAAGGACTTTAATTTAGTAACGATCTCTTCAATAACACACGGCACACACACACGGCACACACACACACACGGAGCCCCGGAACCCCCCCCCCCCCCCCCCCCCTGGATCCGCCCCTGGATATTGATAACACGGACTGTATAAGTAAAAAAGTACCACACTATGTACTATAGTATACCATAGTGGCCGCGAGGCAATGGGGCGTTGCTCTACTCTGACCTTTTATCGGCCACGGTCCGATCAGTACATCCTCACTGTTATGCCCCCTCCCTCCCTCCCTTCATTTTTCTCTCCATGAATTTTGTGTGTGTGAAAACATGTTACAGACAGTCCCAGGATTCGTATGTTTAAAGAGAGATGATATGGCTATTGGTAAGCAAGTAAAACTTACCATACACCCTTTATCAAATTATTTTGTTATCTTTTTCCCCCCTCCAAACTATACTTTTATTTCAAATATAAAATGTACGTTCTTTCTAGATCGGGCCAGGAACTCCATACGCAACTTTCGCCGGATCAGTTTTAAAAGTTCCCAAATGTAAAATATGCAACTATGATACTGACATACGATATGAAAGACAAAACAAATCCTTTGCAGAAAAAAACAATGCTTCGGCGGATGATGGCATTATTCAAAAATGCTGCAGAAATTTTTTTTTCTTCTGCAGCAGCATTTCTGTTTTTCTGCAGAATAACCGAATAAAGTCATAATCCGCTTAGGATACAAAACGATAGGGAGAGAAACACAAGGAGCCCAGTCAGTGTTCTCCGTCAAAATGTAATTTGTTTAAAAAGCAGTGTTTACATTAAACTGTGTAAGGTCAGGATATACCTCTCCACCTAGACCGGGCCACAAATCAACACTCAGTCCTGACTCAGGGTGACAATGACCGAGTCAGTGTTCGTTGTTCAGAGTTTCAGTGATTTAACGTTTGTACATGATAAAAGTAAAGTTTCTCAGGCAGTACCAGACTGTTGAATTTTGGTACGTATCGGGGGTGGGGGGGGGGGGGGGGTGGTATGGTATTAGTCACATATACTGCCAAAAGATGGGATGAGAATATTGAGTACATGACACTTTTGACATGGCCGCCACTTGACCATCAGGTAGGGTGCATACCGCGCAGGATCCTTCCTGTGGTAGGATGCACCAGAGACGCTGCTCAATACCGCTCGGACCAAACGGTAGCAGAAGGGGGGAGAGTGAGAGAGAGAGAGAGAGAGAGAGAGAGGGGGGGGGGACGACTAAGAGTGGTGGACCAAAGAGACTCCCGAGCTAAACCGTGCAGATCAGTGATCAGCGAAACACTAGCGTATGTGTTTACTCAGACTTTTATTGCGGTGCCTCCGTCTGTCTGTTCAGTGTCTGTCTGTCTGTCTGTCTATCTGTCTGTATGTCTGTCTTTCGTGCACACTACTCTCAAACAAAAACGTGACTGGCAGAGATCAATATTCATTGAAACCTTTTGACCGTGAGACCTGGCTCACAGGTGATGACCTTAATTGGCTTGAACGGAGTAAGAACACCCCTGTCTCCCATTTAGAATTCCAAAATGTGGTTTTGGTGACAAAAAACAATGCCCTGTGTAAAAGTATTCCAGTTGTGATTAACTGAGCGGCTGAGGTGCTTTCTTGGCATTATTTTGCTAGCGCATTCTGTTATCAATGTCAAAGTCAGTTTTTAACACTTTCAACTTCTAAAGAGCATACTTAGTTCATGCGAGAAAAAAACACAATAACAACCCACACAAAATATAAACCAACTGCACGCAACCCCCTATCCTCAACTGTCAATCCGCACCCCCCCCCCTTCTAGCTTCATGTTAACCAACCATACTCGGCGTAAACTAAGGCAACAACTCCCAACAAAATCTTCACTTCAACCCCCCATTTTGAAATATCGCAACAACAGCTTTCCAGAACTATTGCTTTTGTTCCAATTACCAAACCATGGCGCTGTGTGTTTTGTGTGGTGATCCGCTCAACCTTGGAGAGAAGACTGTTGTGCCAACAGACAGAGGAAGAGATACCATAAACAAGGCTAGTCTGGAACGTGGTGATGCCGTTTGTCTATCAGAAGGTGAAGCAGTGCACGAGGTTTGTCGTCGCAATTACACGAATGCACGTAACATTCAGAGCGTTTTGAAGAAGAAAGCAGAAAAAGAGAACGCTTTATCAAATCTAGCACAGAATTTGCGCTCACAGAAAGAATGTTTTGACTTTGCTAAATGTTGCCTTTTTTGCGGCAAGGAAGCAAACCTTGACTCGCGCTCTGGTCCCAAAGTGTATCCAGTTAGGACACTTGACTTTGAACGCACAATTTTTCAAGTTTGTTCGCAGCGCTGTGATGAATGGGCAGACATTGTACGAAGCAGACTGGAGTGTGTATCAGATTTGCCAGCTGCTGATGCAGTCTACCATCAAAACTGTAGTCTTTGCTTTCGGAGCAGGAAAAGACCACCACAGTTTACTCAGTCGCATCAAGGCAACAAACAGGTGAAACTTGGTCGACCGAAAGATGAGAGGAAAGCTGAAGCGTTTGAGAAAGTTGCTACCTACCTGGTTCAAAATGAAAACGAACAGATAACAGTGAACGACCTGATTATCAAAATGAAGGAGTTTACAGATGATGCTTATAGCCACCCCAAGATGAAACTAGAACTTCAAAATTATTTTGGTGAGCAGCTCATCGTCACGGAAGTCAACGGCAAGTCAAATGTCGTAACATTCAGGAAGACGGCCTCTTCGATTCTTCATAACTTTTATGCAAAAAAGGTCAAAGATGAGGATGCACAGAAAGAGCTGATTCTCAAAACCGCTGCAGAACTGCTAAAGAGTGACATAAGAGCAGTGCCGACATCCCGTGCAATGTACCCCAGTGATGATGACATTTCATCATGTGGCGTCAACTTAGAGTTTGTTCCAAAGTCCTTACAGATTCTTCTTGAAAACATCTTCAGTGGAAAGGAAACCAGCGTGAAAGTCTCATCGATTGGACAGGCAATTATGCAGGCATCTCGCCCACGATTGTTGCTGTGTCCCCTACAGATCGGACTAGCTGTGCAAATGCATCACTGTTTTGATTCAAAGTTTCTCATTGACACATTGTATTCTCTGGGATTCTGTTCATCGTACAAGGAGGTTCTGACCTATGAAATGAATGCTGCCGTTTCAGAAAACAACGTTGCGTTTCAAGTTGATGGCCATTTTACCCAATATATTGCAGACAACCTCGACCACAACACAGCAACACTTGACGGGTGCAACACATTTCATGGAATGGGAATGATCGCCACTGTCACTCCGACCATCGGAAAAACAGACAGGATCAGAAGAAGAACTGACGTCAAGCCAGAAGAAATAGTGAAAAGAGCGAAAGTTGACATTCAGTACTACAACAGACAAGCGTGTGATGGCCTGCTGAAGCTGAAATTTGAACATCTTGAAAACGTGTTTGTAGAAGATGTAACATCAAAGGTGGATCTGCTGTGGAAAGCTTGCTGGCTGTTGCAACCCGACAGACCATCTTGGTCTGGTTTCATGCAAGCCATCCACAAGGGCAGATATCCCGGACAGTCATCCATAATATTTATGCCAATGATCGACATGAATCCCAGTGACCCCACGTGCATATTTTCTACCCTGCATTTCATCAGTGCTCAGGCAAAGCGCAGCAACACGACACCTGTGTTGACATTTGACCAACCCTTATGGTGGAAAGCTCTTGGCATCATCTCCAGCGAGCCAGATGGCAGCGACCTTAAAGCCATTGTCCTTCGCCTTGGACCCTTCCATCTGGAAATGAGTTTCCTGGCGTGTATTGGCCATCTAATGGAAGAAACGGGTCTTCATGAAGTGCTGTCTACTGTGTACGCACCAAACGCAGCGAGCAACATGCTTCAAGGGCACGTTCGAGGACACATACTTGTTGACGCAGCACTAAGTATGCTGTTGCTGTCTGACATATTCCGTGTGCCACTGCCACTGCCCGAAAGTGACACAGAAAAGAATAGAGATAAAAACACGCAAGATGAGCAGACAGGAACACTTTCGACCCCTTACGAGTCTGAACTCAATGTGAACCAAGTTGACGCACTGAGCATTGATAAGGACACTGCTGTGCAGCTTCACGGTGTTCTAGAGTTAGAACCAGTTTCCCAGCTCCCCTCTGATGTGAAGGGAATAGTGAGAGATGCACTGCGTGACTTCGAAGGTAGAGAAGATTTGAAGGCTGCTTCTTCTCTTCATGACCAACTTCTGAGGGGAGAGCTGACTCCAGAGTCGATCCAGAACAGCCAACATCTTGTCACAATCAGAACGAAACTACAGGAAAGAACACTTTCATTTTGCAGTAAAACCAGTGAACTCTGGTTACTGTACATGGCAATGGTTGACATCTTGAAGCGCTTTTTGAAAGCTGAGAGGACGGGAGATTGGTTTCTTCACCTTTCTGTTGTAAAGGAGATGCTGCCATATCTAGCAGCAACTGGACACAACTCGTATACCAAGTCAGCCTATCTGTACCTGCAGATGATGAACCAACTTGACAAAACCAGCCCTGATGTCTACAAAAGCTTCACAGAAGGAAATCACGTTGTGAGACGAAGTGACCGCCAATGGGCTGGGATCTCATCAGATCTTACCCTGATGCGGGATGCAAAGACAACAGGTGGCCTAACAAGAGGGAGAGGCATTCAAAGTGGGTGCTCTCCATGCCAGCCTGCGCTCAGGTGAACAATGCCATGCAAGAAGTCACAGGCACACGGCGACTTTCAAGTGACCAGCATATATAGAAATGGGGTCAGCAAGAACAGCTCGGGACACAAACGACATGATGGCTATCACGTCTTACCTGCTGGACAGAAACCCTTTTGCTGATGATCAGGCCCTCAGGAACATTGCAACTGGAGTTGTTGGGGAAGCGGCTGTAAACGTTACCAAGGCCAGAGAGGTCGGGTGTGGCATAATGCAGGCCATGGAAGGGAAAACAGTGTCGGATCTCGTCTTGAAAAAGAAGGATCAAGTCATAACACTGGGAACAAAAAAGTCACTGAAGGTTGATGGACATCCGATCACAGTCGACCCTCAGCTTCTCTTCCAGAGATTCATAACAGTGGCAAACACAACATACGAGGACAAGAAAGAACTCTTTCAGTTTGAACTGTGCAGCTTCCCCTCAGCCCTGTTTGAATCCCATGAATTTTTGAGACAGCCGAACAAAGCTACCCTGGCGGATGAACTGTGGAAGCTGGTTATTGCCCATGCAGGTTCTCCCAGCTCAAACTTTCCTGCCGACGTACAGTTCGTCATTGACGGTGGCTCTTTGCTTCAAAGACTGCAAGGATCGTGGACGCGGGGAAACACCTTCCAGAGCATCATAGATGGTTATACACAGTTCGTCAACTCCCGGTACCCACATGCCGTCATTGTCTTTGATGGCTATATGTCTGGGCCATCAACGAAGGACAAGACTCACCTGCGGAGGACAAAGGGGCGTAGAGGGGCTGCTGTCCATTTCTCACTGGACATGGTTCTCAGATCCAAAAAAGAGCAGTTTCTTGCAAACGCAGAGAACGAACAGCGTTTCATCTGTGCACTTGGTACAGCTTTGGACAAAAACTGCACAGTTATCCATGCCAAAGCAGACGCTGACGTGCAGATAGTCCTCTCAGCAACACACTGCGCCAGAGAAAAAGTCACTGCAGTAATTGCCGAAGACACGGATCTGTTGGTATTGTTAGGCCATCATGCATGTGCAGACGCACATGACATCCTGCTCTTTTCTGACAAACAGGCCGGTAAATCTTCATATTGCAGCTCTTGGCAACGTGCGCCACTTGCTCCTGTTTCTCCACGCCTTTACCGGCAGCGACACAACCTCTAGGCCCAATGGCCTCGATGAAGAAACTCAGAAACAACCTACAGTTGCAAACACTTGCTGAAGTGTTCCTCCAAGACAATGCGACCTTAGAGGATATCCTATCAGCAGACGAAAAGGCGTTAGTGCTGCTCTACAACGGTAGTTCCAGAGAGGGTCTCGATGAACTTCGCTACCGACTCTTCTGTTCAAAGGTAGCTGTTGGAACAACGTTTGTGCAAGTTCACACTCTGCCACCCACCTCAGCAGCTGCCCGATTCCACAGCATGCGAGTGTACTTGCAAGTACAAGAATGGATGGGACTCAAAGTGGCCATGGATCCCACGGACTACGGCTGGAAACTTGAGCATGGCATCCTTGTTCCAGTGACAACAGATCTGCCGGCAGCACCAGCCGATGTGTTAAAGGTGATTCGCTGCACATGCAAAAGTGGTTGTGACACAAAGCGGTGTAGCTGCAGGCAACACGGACTAGAGTGCACATCTGGATGTGGGGAATGTCGCGGTGTTGGCTGCTGCAACTCGCCTCTACCGTCTTTTGAAATCGAGAGTGAAACATCGTAACCATCATGTTTTCCTCAAAAGGTAGGCCTATTGTGTTATGCACTCTTTTCTTCACCTGTAGATGACTTTGAATGAAAGCCGTCCTAGGAAGTATTCTGCTGAAGAAGACAAAGGGATAGGAATAGGTATAGTCATATTAAAGAATGCGTATTTCTTTTATCGTCCATACGTGAACAACGCATTGCAATGCGTTATTGTTCATTTCATTATTTTATTATCCCAGGGCTGGGAAATTCGGGTAGCTTCCTCCAAATGAAAGCTTGCAGCAACAAGAGTGGTGCTAACCAGGTGTGCGCGTGTTAAGGTGTAATCAGCTAACTGCACTAATAGCAGAAGGACCAAGGTCTTTTACGTTTTACTGTGGTGACACGGGGGTGGGACATGGATACCGTTTCTTAGTCTGCACATACAGTTGACCCTTGTCCGTCCACCGGCTTAATAAAGTGTTCCTTATCGATGATGGTAGGCTAATGAAGCGCCGTAGAGTGGAATTTTGCGGCGTTATTGGCAGAAACAAGGGTTTTTATATGTGACGTAATCAAACCGTCATAAAAAAGTTATGCAGAGGCTGCCAACGGTATAACTTGCTGGGAATGTTGAGACAGGCTATCTAAATGCGTTGCAACAAAAAAACTTTCTGTAACCATTTGTTATGGGTCTAAGTATAATTCTGGACAGGCTCCCCACGCTATTACCTTGCAAGTGTGAACAAACATGAGTTGAACAGCGCGCTCTGAAACTTTAAAAAAACAAAATGGCTGACAGTAACTTGTAAGAGGAACTGTAGGAGTTGGGTTAGAATAGTTATATAACTTATAATCATTCGTAATTAAAGGGGTCTTTGATAAAACGGGGAGGAATGTAAGAGAAACCGTGACTATCAAAAGGGTTGTGAATACCAAGACAGCAGACGTAATTAATATAGGGAAGGAATGACGCAATGGAAATGACGTGCAGATTCTCGACTAAGGAAAGATCGCAGTTTATCAGAGAACCAGACAGACGTTACGTCGCCCCGCAAGGGATCCCCGTATCAAATCTGAACTGAAATGGGCGACGGAGAGAGAAGCGACGGTGCAGGAAACAGATCTGAAGCAGTCGAACATTGCAAAGAGAATGCTGGGGGGGATGTCGATCCTCCGGATCCCAAAGCTAGCATCAAGGAAAAGCTGAAGCAGCCTGACTACAGGAGTAAAGTCTGGCGAACAGTTTGGCTGGGTGCTGCTTTCTGGGCACTTGGTTTTGCCATCGGTCAGCGAGGCCCGGCTTTCCTGGACATTCAGATCATCACCCAGACGGACGTGGAGGCCGCCTCGTTCTTCTTCACCTCTAGCTCTGTGGGCTACCTGGTGGGCTCGCTGGTGGCAGGGGTGGTGTACGACAAGCTGAACAAGTCGCTGCTCTTGCTGATGTGTGTGCTGGGCATGGGGGTGACCACTGTGGCCTTGCCCTGGTGCGCCATCTACGCCATGATGATCTTCATCCAATTCATGGTGTCTCTCTTTGGTGGAGGCTTGGACACAGTTGGCAATTCAGAATTGGTGCGCATCTGGGGAAAGGAAGGAGAGACTGCGATGCAAACCATACACTTTGCCTTTGCCTTTGGCGGTATCATTGGTCCTTTAGCTACAGAGCCTTTCCTCACACCAACTCCTGAGGGCAGTCTTGATCTTACCAGTACTGCGGCTCCCTCCCTCTACAACTCAACTCTCAGCATGCTAAATTCAACAGTGACTGCAGAAAGCTCTAACGTCACAACCAACTCCACTGTCCCTGCTGCACCTGTCACCACGATCGTTCACTACGCGTATCTCATCTCCGGAAGCATTATCCTGCTGATTGTGCTACCGTTCGTTGTGCAGCTGTGCACGGACAGGTCGGAGAAAAGAAGACAAGATCATACCGATGAGAAGAAGAGTGTTACCAAGCAACCCTTGCCGACTGGCGTCTTCATCTTCGTTTTGATTACTTTTTGTTGCTTTTACTTCTTGTACTGCTCTGTAGAGGACACGTTTGCAGCGTATCTGTCAACGTTTGTCGTCAAGCATTTGCACTGGAGCAAGACAGAAGCAGCTCAACTTACCTCAGTATTTTGGGCGTCATTTGCCATTGGTCGTTTTTTTGGCATATTTGCAGTTCAGGTCTTGTCTTCGGTCAAACTTCTGTTCCTCCTCGGTCTTTCCTTGGCTCTCTCTTTATTCTCATTTTTGTGGTTTTCACAAGAGGGTGTAGGCTTGGGTGTATGGATATGTACCGTTATGGTAGGGGCATCGATGTCTGCAATTTTTCCAACAGGGTTTTCGTGGATGGAAGAAAAATTTCTCAGAGTAACAGGTCGGGTGGCATCAAGCATACTGATAGCCTCATCATCAGGAACCATGGCAAACCCCATCGTGCTGGGTTATCTGATGCAGGAGTTGACACCCATGTGGTTTTCATACCTTCTCTTTGGGGAGGCTGTTCTATGTTTTTGTATCTTTCTCTTTCTCCTAGTTTTGTCTCGCTTTTATATCCAAAAGCATTATTCTGTTAACAGAGAATCAAAATCACTGGAAATTGCTATTCCCACTCTAAATAATGAAGAAAATATTTGAAACAGTACAGCTGCCAATAGCAGTGTAGTATGTAAAGTCACCGGTGAAAGAATTGATTGGAATTAGATAGAAAAGATGACAGTTAAAGATAAGGTGGCTTGTTGTCAGACCAACTTTTTTGTGGGTCTAAGAGGGGAGCATATTGTCTTCTGCAGCCATGGGAATTGAAAAAAGTAAAAACGGCTGAAAATGTGTAAGTAATATAAAAGTCGAAGGCGCGAAGTGCCTAGCCTTACTAGGGGAGGTCCGGGGGCATGCTCTCTCCCCCCCCCCCCCCCAACACTTTTTTCTCCAAAGAACCCAAATTGTGCAATTTGGTGTCATGTGAGCTCCAAGTTTGCCATTAAATTCAGTATTCAGAACAATTTTTGCCTCCCCCATTTATTTTTTCGGCGGACACTGAGATTTTTGGCGGAAAAAAAATATATTTCGGCGGAAATTTGCCTTTCGGCGGACAATTCAAATGCCTGCTTCTGATACATCTTTCTCTACACATACTTAGAATTGTCACATATCAACATTATTTTTTGTTACCCAGCTTCTTATGAATGAAAATTTGTGAAAAAATTGTTACAAAATTGTTTGTAGTCCGAGAGTTTTAAGAACATTTTTCAATGAAAATAGTTAGTGTTGGAAATACATGTGCATGTACTGCTGTCTGAAGTTCTTCCTTAAATCAGTGCAATTTGTCCTTGTAACCAGTGCTTTAAAAACATAAAATACATGACTTGAAGCCGTAAGATGAGAAAGATTATATTCTGAGTCATATCTGACTGTGTCATTTTTTCCCCCCAAAGAAGAAATAGAGCATACCCCATTATTAGAGGGAAGGAATTTTCTAAAGAGGCGACATTACCTTTTTTGTGCTATTTGTCTGAAACACACAATATTGATATATTTTGAAGGCAGAAAGCTTTACCAGGACTAATGTGGTAAATTCTCACGCAGATCTGCCCTTTTCTGTGAGCAATGCCATGCTAAATGTACACATAAATTGTTTGAAAAAAGAAGCTGCCTGTTGGAGGGTTGTCAAGTTGTTTCTTTTATCTTTTCCATTCTTTTTACTTTTGTTACTTAGTTTGAAATAACTGTGGGTCCCCGTTCCCCCCCCCCTCCCTCTGTTTGGCTTTTTGTACTTTCTGTTGATTGAAGTATACTGTAGTTGGACTTAATATTTTAATTTATTGTTACCACTCTGTGTCATTTTGCTTCATCACAGTGATTTTCGATGAATTTAATGTCCGGTGATCTTTTTAGTCGTGTGATTATTACATGTTTTACATTTTACAGTGTTCCATTGGCACTGTTTCTGTTGGTCCTTTAAGTTTAAACCATTGCTGTCTGTACCTGTAACATCCTCTTGAGACAGCTTGTATTTGTTGTACAGTCGAGATCGCTTTACACGAAATGAAAGGGACCTATATTTTTTTCGAGTTAACGTTTTTTTGCGATAACAAAAATGATCAAACTGATCACGTAGACGGAGCCGCTCTAAATCCTCGTTTTGCCGGGTATCGAGTAGAGGATGGCGCTTTGTCACTAAAACACACTGTCGGCGAATGGTGCATTTGAACACGGAGCATAATCAAAGGCAAGTGGAGACCAAGACGTTCAAATCACATCGAGCTTTGAGTGACACGTAAGAGTGGTCATCTGTAAAACTGTCACAGCCTGAACTGCGGTGGCAGGGCGAACTTATCCGTGCCCATGTTTCCGTTTTTATAGCGGGAGGATAAGGAACTTGAGACCAAGACGCTCAGTTCAACACCAAGTTCCTGGTGTTGGGAAGCTGAGACTAATAAGTTTTGTCTCAGGACACTGACAGTTGCGATCCGTAGTCACATGAGAGTGGTCTTTGTGTTTCTAACATTGTCAGAACTGCAGTGGCAGTCCAATTCTCCATACCCATGTTCCCGTTTTCACAGCGGGTGGAGACAGAATTTGAGACCGATAACACACCCAATTTTGACACATTTCCAAAAAATATCATTAAATATCTGATGCACTTACATTAAATTGGTTTGCTTTTGTGAAATATTTGATTCTTAAATGTTTCTAATTAACATAACATGTACGAGGGTAAATTTAACACATAATCCAAATATTTTCAAAGAAATTGGTATATTATTGGTTTTCGGAAAAAGTTTTGCTCTTTGAGACACCAACACACTTTTGGGTGGGGTTGGAAACACACTTCCAGGTAGAAAACGGTTCATGGGAAACAACTCATCCTTTCTGGCCTATTTAGCAAACTGGCAGTGGAAACGATTGCCTCCCTTTACCTGTCTCTGGTGTCTGTGAATTTTTTTTAATACATTTTTCTTCCTACCGCCAGTATACAGGTGCTATGTCGTGGAAAAAGTTTCGGGTAGCTGAGAATAGTTGTGTCTCAGAACACCGCCGCAGCATGCAGTTACGCTCCGTGGTCCTGTTTTTCAGAAAGGGTGAAAAGGGAGACAGTTGCACCAAATGCCTATCGCAGACAGCCTAAGGGTGGGGGCCTGTCTTCAAATACTGGTAGTGCTCCCCAGAGAAGCTTTTATAGGTCAACACCAAAGAAGGAGATACTCAAACATTTCCCAGCAGCTCAAGTTCCCTGCAGTGTTCGGTGGTTTTGCACCAACTGTAGGTAAAAGAAGAGTGGCCATGCACGTGCACATATATATCAGTTATCTAGTGTAACGAAGCATTTCACATGTGATGGGGGATGTTTCTATTTCTGCAGGTAGCAGGAAAGCCTGAAGTTTGATATAAGAATGAAGAGGGTGTCTCCAATTCAGGTCTGCAGTGATGTTTAAAAAAACCAAACAAGAGCAGTACACAAAGAAACAAGTCGCGTAAGGCGAAAATACAATATTTAGTCAAGTAGCTGTCGAACTCACAGAATGAAACTGAACGCAACGCAACGCAGCAAGACCGTATAGGGCCTACTCGTAGCATCGTCACTCCACCGCCCGTGGCAAAGGCAGTGCCCGTGGAATTGACAAGAAGAGCGGGGTATTCGTTGCGCTGAGAAGGTTAGCACGCTTTTCTGTACCTCTCTTCGTTTTAACTTTCTGAGCGTGTTTTTAATCCAAACATATCATATCTATATATTTTTGGAATCAGGAACCGACAAGGAATAAGATGAAAGTGTTTTTAAATTGATTTCGAAAAAAAAATTTTGATAATAATTTTTATATATTTAATTTTCAGAGCTTGTTTTTAATCCGAATATAACATATTTATATGTTTTTGGAATCAGCAAATGATGGAGAATAAGATAAACGTAAATTTGGATCGTTTTATAAATTTCTATTTTTTTTTACAATTATCCGATTTTTAATGACCAAAGTCATTAATTAATTTTTAAGCCACCAAGCTGAAATGCAATACCGAAGTCCGGGCTTCGTCGAAGATTACTTGACCAAAATTTCAACCAATTTGGTTGAAAATTGAGGGCGTGACAGTGCCGCCTCAACTTCCACGAAAAGCCGGATATGACGTCATCAAAGACATTTATCAAAAAAATGAAAAAAACGTTCGGGGATTTTATACCCAGGAACTCTCATGTCAAATTTCATAAAGATCGGTCCAGTTGTTTAGTCTGAATCGCTCTACACACACACACACAGAGACAGACAGACAGACAGACGCACATACACCACGACCCTCGTTTCGATTCCCCCTCGATGTTAAAATATTTAGTCAAAACTTGACTAAATATAAAAACAGATGCTTGGAAAGGAATTTGACATGTGTTGCAAAATGGAAAGGTATTGCCAAAAAGAGGATGGACATGGAAAGAAGGAGAGGGGTTCACTAGTCCGAGGGTTCACTAGTCCGAGGGTCCACTAGTCCGAGGGTTCACTAGTCCGAGGGTTCACTAGTCCGAGGGTCCACTAGTCCGAGGGTTCACTAGTCCGAGGGTTCACTATAGACGCTTGAACAAAGGATATTCAATTTGATTTGTTTTTATTTTGTGTGTGTATGTGTGCGTGGATGTGCGTGTGCGTGCGTGCGTATGTTTTTCACTACTGTGGGAACCAAATCGAAGAATATTCTCATAAAAACACTGAGTTGTGGTGTTTTATATTTGACTGAAGAAATCTCAGACTATTTCCCCCAAGAAACTTAGTTATTTATATTTTGACTGAAGAAAGGATATTCAATTTATCAGGATACCGCCCCGACTGGACAATTACGTGATCGAACTGCCTACAGTTTTTAGTCATATTATATAGCACCTCGGGTTTCCTTTTGCCCGTGAGGGTCAATTAGTTATCCCACCGACCTGAATTATGGAGAGGATCGAGCCTGGGTTGTACTACAGCCTCACACATAATTTCATTGAAATCGGTTATCAAACATCGGATATCTATTTGCGGACAGACAGACAGACAGACAGACACACACACACACACACATATACACACACACACACACACATACACACACACAGACGCACACACACACACACACACACAGACAGACACAGTGAAACCTATCTACTGCCTTTTAAGGGGCGGTATAATAACTGAAAAATCAAGCGTCTATAGTGAACCCTCGGACTAGTGAACCCTCGGACTAGTGAACCCTCGGACTAGTGAACCCTCGGACTAGTGGGACGAACTGGAAAATCAAGCGTCTATAGTAAACCCTCGGACTAGTGAACCCTCGGACTAGTGAACCCTCGGACTAGTGAACCCTCGGACTAGTGGGACGTTCCCGAAAGGAAGGCTTTGTCCTGGAAAGATGATGGAAATGAAAAAAGGAAAGAAAAAATGGCATTACCATGAAAAGAAATGTATTGTCCTGGAAAATTGCTGGACATGGAAAGAGAAGAAAAAAATGGCATTGCCGGTGCCATGGAAAGATGCTGGACATGGAAAGAAAAGAAAAAATGGCATTGCCATGGAAAGAAAGGTATTGTCCTGGAAAGATGATGGAAATGAAGAGAACGGTATTGCTGTGGAAATGGAAGAATTTAGAAAGTTTCAGGAATGGTTTCACCATGGTCGGTGCGAACTGCCAGAGAATGGCAACAATGTGAACGTTTTTTAACAAGAACAAGCAAAAGAAGGAAACTTGAAGAAAAATCTAATTTGAAGAACTAGCAGCTCAGGCACACGCCTTTAGCCATATTACATTTACAGTAAATCAGATCTACAGTCACACAGATACACAGTGTCTAACTCATGTTTCTGAGACTGAGATTTTCAGTTGGGTGCTATACAGGGAAACTTATTTGAAGAATCCTTGCAGTCAGTATGCTTTATAGACATCAGAAATTCCGCACTAATTTATTTTCTATAACAGAATTCTGGTTGAACGCTGAAGAACAATAAAATCAGAATTTTACAGCTTTATTGGAAAATGATCAATGTTTCTGGGTTCTTTTAATGTTAGTGAAACCAAATGCAGGAAATGCACATATTTCCACACCTGGAAAAGTTTTGATTGCCTTCTAACTTGAAAATAAGAGATAGATTAGAATAGGGTCATGTCACTTCAGGGAAAAGTGCTCTTGAAATGTTGTGGGATTGTGGTCTCTGGTAATGCCTAAAATGCAATGGGAGAGCAGAAGTAGTGAATTGTAGTGCAAGACCAACTGCCATTTTATTAGAAAGAAGAGTAAGGGGTCCCAAGATTTCTGACGATTGGTCAGGTTTCTCGTCGAGTCGCGACAGGACTAATGTCAAAACACTGAATTACTTGATATCAAGTGGTAGTTGTGTAAGAATCTACTGAGTGAAGTAGGACTAGGAGACTCAGTCTGTTGCATTCTAGTTCAGGGATGTTTATTTTCATTTAAGTGGAATTAATCTTTGAAAATAGATTGAACAAAATCTGAAAGGTCATGTAACTGAGATTAAGATTTTGGAAAAGCTGTGAATTTAACGCAGAAGAAAGTAGTCCTCTCTAAAGCTATGTGTGCAATGCTCCTTTGTAAAGTTGTAACAGAAAGTTAGCAGTAGCATACTGTATCAACAGAAATTATTATGAGCATAATGTGCACTTTGTGGCTGATTTAGCCAACAGAGAGTTTAGGAACTCATCTACTTGTGTTACCATATTGGAATAGTGAATAATTGATAATTTCGGAAATCAGAAAACCTATTACATCACAGCCGGTATTTTAGAAAATAATGTGGGGTTTACAACTTGGGATGCATATATATCCCGAAATAGCTGCGGTTTTCCTCCAAATAGCTGTTACAGTCATAAGAATGAAGAATAGCTTGCCATTACTAGAGAAGTATACCGTTTAAAAATTCAGCCAAGGCAAAACAAGGCTGGAAAGGGGCAGTCGCTGTACTTAGGCCTACATTGCTTTAGACGAAAGGTTTCAGCACTTACATTGAGCAAAGTATACCAGCAAGACAAGCCACTAAAACACTTTGCGGTAGCCGGCGTTGCAGCCTGGCATGGTAAGATCAAAGGGGTATAGGTAGTAAGAAAGAAGATGTACTCAGTGAATCCGTGCAGCTGGAAATCCGAGTCAAGCCGTATCAGTCGCGTGTTTAAAGCTAGTGGAGACTGAAACCATGATTGCAGTGACTCGTCTCAAGTTTGTAGACGTCACATAAACTGCAGGGTCGTTCTGGTCTTTCGCTACCGTTGCGCCGGTCGGGTGGTTGTACGTGAACGAACGGCCAGTGGAGACTTAAACTGAAACCATGATGGTAGTGACTCACATTTGAGGACGTCATATAAACTTCAGGGTCGTTATGGTCTTTCGCTACCGGTGCGTCGGTCGGGTGATTGTTCGAGAACGAACAGGGTCGTTCTGGTCTTTCGCTACCGTTGCGCTTGTCGGGTGGTTGTACGTGAACGAACGGCCAGTGGAGACTTAAACTGAAACCATGATGGTAGTGACTCTTCTCACATTTGAAGACGTCATATAAACTTCAGGGTCGTTATGGTCTTTCGCTACCGGTGCGTCGGTCGGGTGTTTGGTCGAGAACGAACGAGCGCGTCCTTTGCTTTGGTCTTGAGCTGACGAGGTTCGTCGGTCCCCTTGATGAATTGAATATTCGTCATTAAATGGTCTTTTAAAGCAGCCCATAGAAGCACTGTTGCTCGTGGTGCATGTTGTGAAGACGTTTGTGTTTTCCAGCTGGGTTGGCAATTGGAGACCAGTGGAGGCCACTTGTTGGTTGATGGACCCAGATTTTGTAGTTCTGTTGTTGTTTAAAAAGTGTTACTGTTGTTAAATTGTTGTTCAGCCGGTAAACTGAACTCGGTTGTGTTCTACAAATTTGTTCCACATTTGTTTACATATATATCTCGTTGTTCAATGGTTTAGAAGGTAAGCTGGACTTAAATGTTTGATATCCGTAAAACAACTGTTGCTGTTCAGTTTTGGATTGTAATTGATATAAAGTGGGTTTTATGTTCCCTAAATTCATCTAATGTATATTGGGGAATGTACTTTTTTTTATTCACATTGAGATTTCTATAATTCCATAGCGTATGAATCAATTTCCAATAGTGGCGTCAGCAAAATATAAACTTTTGCTAAGTTAGCAAACAGTCTGGCCTGGAATAGTGCAGTTATGATAAAGTTGAATGGAACACTATATATTTTGATAAATAATAACATTATTTGCAGCACCATTATAGTGGGAGTTTATAAAGAAGAACAAGTTTAAAACGTTATTTAGTTAAGTGCCGGAAAGTAACATAATGGGTCAATGTTGGTTTAGAATGAATAAAACGAGGATTATAGTTGAGAGGAGATTTGATTTGCAAAATAATTTGTAATGGAAAAGGGGCTCTAATAAAACGGGGAGGAATGTAAGAGGAACTGTAGGAGTTGGGTTAGAATAGTTATAATCATTCGTAATTAAAGGGGTCTTTGATAAAACGGGGAGGAATGTAAGAGAAACCGTGACTATCAAAAGGGTTGTGAATACCAAGACAGCAGACGTAATTAAATAGGGAAGGAATGACGCAATGGAAATGACGTGCAGATTCTCGACTAAGGAAAGATCGCAGTTTATCAGAGAAATCAGAACCAGAAAGACGTTACGTCGCCCCGCAAGGGATCCCCATATCAAGTAAGTCTCTTGGTAGAACATGGTCGCCAGTGCTTAGCTTGCCGTTCCAGTAGAACATGGTCGCTAGGAACGGACGGCCATACTAGTGAAGGACTTGCGATGGGGCAATCCCGTAAAACCCGTGTAAAATATTACAAACTCACAGTTGTCTGTTTACCGCATTTTACTGTGTGAGCAGAAATGAAGTGCTTAGGCCAACAAAAAAAATAGGTGTGGTTACGGTAACATAGCCAAAATAAATAGGGTAGGTAGGTAGGCAATCACTTTTTTTTTTTTTAACTTTTTTTTCTAATGTGTACAAATTAAACCTACTTGACAGGGAAATAAGTGTGCGACACGGGCGCTTTCGCTTTCATTGCGTTTTTTGCACTCGTTTTTTTTTTTTTTTTTTTTTTTTTTTTTTTGACAAATGTAATAAAAAGTTATAGGATCGACCCCTAAAAATAGGATAGGTCGGGTTACCGTAACCACACCTATTTTTTTTTTAGGCCTTAACATTCATTCTTGGAAAAGTGTCCAAAAGGATTAAAAAATGAAATTGAATAAATCATCAATAGAAAAACATTATCATTCTGCAGATTTATTCATGTTACATGCACGTTTGCAAAATAAATAATGCATGTCCTTCGCGCAATGATACGTAGTACTTTTTGAAAAAAGTACGGGCAGTCTCCTAACTAGTACTATAGTACTACTGTAGTACATGGTACATTCACAAAAAGTACCATAGTACAAAGTACTAGGTACTATAGTACTACTGTAGTACATGGTACATTCACAAAAAGTACCATAGTACAAAGTACTAGGTACTATAGTACTATGGTACATTCACTAAAAAGTACCATAGTACAAAGTACAAAGTACTCTACTGTACCACAAAGTACCATAGTACATGGTACATTTACTACAAAGTACTATAGTACAAAGTACCATGCACTACAGTATGTACTATGGTACATGGTACATTTACTATAGTTTACTATAGTACAGGGTACATTTACTATAGTTTACTATAGTATACTATAGTACATCGCGTGGTACTTTTTCAGCTGGGTATACTGTGGTCATCAGTATACTGAAACATGTATTTCTAATTCTTATAGAGATTTAACTACCATGGTAAACAGCAAGAAAAATTTCAGATCGCTTCTAAACTTAAAATAAACACAGCCAATTAAATGTACCCTTTATTTGGTTTTTGGAAAACAATAATAAGCAAACAAACAAACAAAAAACTAAAGGAAACATAGAATGTTTCCTTATGTACAATAAACTACTTTTTGTTTTTCACGATAAAAACCTAGGTTCTTATTTTTCACCTTACTTTCTATCTTTCTTACTGTCTTTCCCTTTATTACCTTTTTACTGTCTTTCTTACTCTCTTCTTTTCGGGCTTGAACATCAAAATCATTTTGCAGTAAACTGTTAGCAAAAAACCCAAACTGGGTTGGTTAGTTAAATCCGGGACTAAAACACAAAATATGTTTGTCCGAGTGTTCACAATTTGTGCAGGGGTGCTCAAAATCAAAGGTACCCGACATTGAATTCTTCACCAAGTTGTAAACTTGTATTGCTTTTTCCAGCGTCAATCCGCTTGCGTCAACTTCATTCCGTCCTCAGACAACCATCATCTCAACAGACACTCTCCCACACAACCCCTCCTCCCACCCCAGACCTGTTCAAGGTCACTCCCAAGGTCAGCCTTTTCGACCAAAAGATCGACATCAGGGTTCACGGTCTTCCGAGCAAGGTGAAGGTCACATTGCATGCTGTGGTGGAAGCAACATGGCGACGTGAGCGGGTGCAGTTTGCGTCATGCGGTCATTACGTCACAGACGAACATGGAATGGTGGACGTCAGCAAAGACGAATCCCTTGGAGGAACGTACGCAGGTATTTGTCTTGAAACAAGGAAAAATAAAGTTTTTAATATTTTTTTTTAAAAGAGTTCATTAAAATATCTTTGCTGTTTTCAATACCAAAAGTCAAGGAGGCACCTGATACACGATGAGATGGATTTTTTTTTTAAACCGCCCAGTACTAGTCCTCGAACTGTTCTGTGCGTTTTATTTGATTTTTTAATGAGTTGACGCGACTGCTTGATCAGTTCCAGATGTTGGGAACATCTTATGTTATCTTCCAGGATTGGTAGTCATGCATTCTACATTTTACTTTTAATAAATGCGAACAATCTTACAAAATTTGAAATGGAACAAGGGACTGCAGGTGAGAGGAAATAGAACAAGATAACAATAAATTAACTCACCAGAAAAAAGCAACATGAACAAATAAACACGCTATAATAATATGAACTATTTGTTCATGCTGCTGTTTTCTGGTGGATGCATGTGTATTGGTATCTTGTTAAAAAAAAAATTGGGGCTGACATACTTGAATGGCAAGAAGAGAGAGCTCTATAATCGTTGCTTTAAGCGAAACTGAAAAGTCAAGCAAAAACACTCCCGGAAAGTAATATGTCTAATATAGGTCTATGGTCTAACCCTGTCAAAATAGTCTGGCGGTAAAAGCGGTTCTCCTTCTTTTTTTAATATTATCTTAAAGATGTGAACACTCTTCCTCTTGTTAATACCCGAAGGTGTTGAGCCCATGGGTCTGTTCTGGAGTATGGAAGCAAGCCCAGCCGGTCCTCGCAACATTCGGATGGTGCAGAGGAACGTGGAACGACCTCTTCCCTACCACCTCTTCGTCTATCTGGGTCACCTGTCGCTTAGCGACCTGCACGTGACGCAGCCCTCGCCACGCCCCCTTGCTATAACAACACAGCAGCGATTGGTGAAAGGCGCAGAAGTCAGGAGGTTACCTATAAAAGAGGGATGCGTTCGAGGAACCCTTTTTCTACCGCCAGGTATAAAAGTTTGACCCTTGAACAGTTCAATGTTTATATGCGTAGTCACAAGGTTTGTGTGAATCTTGGCACATTGATTTGTCTAGCTGTCTGACTTAAGGTGATAACGAGTTTTGCTCCAAATCGTAAAACAAAAGATAAATTATCAATGATTGATCGCGTGAATGTTTCAGTGTTGTACAGTTTTGTTTTTTCCAAAGCTCGTATTGTTTTTTATGAACCATATTATTATAACCATGCTAGTGTCGCTATTCAGTGTGTCCGGCCTACGCGGTTTTCTGTCGAACAAATGCCCGTTGAGAGTTCAAAATTACAAACCAGCATCACCACCACGACCTTGACAATAAAACATCCTGCAGTATATATTAAATAGAGATAACACAATGTTCTATTCTTAACTCACATTGGGAATCCCGAGAGACTTTCTTTGTGTGGTCAGGGCAGATCCGTGTCAAATGTCATATTTTGGTCAAAAATACAAATAACGTATACTATGATTACGTCCCTAATTAGCTACTGCTGTCACTGAGGATGTTAAACCTGAATTTTGTACCCAAAATCTGTTTCAGGAGAGGGTCCTTTCCCAGGAGTGATCGACATGTTTGGCTTTGCTGGCGGCCTGATGGAGTCGCGGGCAGCCATGATGGCGTCGCACGGTTTTGCTGCCCTGGCCCTGCCCTTCTTCAACTACCAGGACCTACCCACAACCGTGAAGGACGTCAACTTCAACTACTTTGAGGTGCGGTGTTCTCGTCTCTTAGGGGAGATCCTCAAGAAAGCAGATTGTCTTTAGGGTTGCAACATTAGTTTGGGTTGGTGTGGGGGAGGAAGGGATGAGGGAGTTGGGGCTGGATCTGAAGGTTTTTTTCTTTTTCTGGGGTTCGGATGTACCCGCCCCCCCCCCCCCCCCCCCATCCTGACATTACCCGGCATGTGTTCCTTTTGTTTTCCTCAAGGAGAAACCCAAGATACTCCTTTCTAATCCTAAATTTCAACACAAATCTTTGGGGGTAGGTAGGGGGTCTTGTCCCCCAGTGCTGCCTGTTGATTGTGTCTCTGTGATTGTTTCAGGAGACAGTCAACTGGTTCGCATCCCACTCTTCAGTGAAGAAGGGCGGTATTGGAGTGGTGGCTGTGTCAGGAGGGGCAACCTTTGCTCTGCTGATGGGATGGAAATTGTCACAGGTGCGCGCACGCATGCATACACGTACGCACACGCGCAGTCGCATGATCGCACACCCATGCACACTCACAGGGCAGATATACACCCACATGTATACAAACACTCAAGGGAATGAACGCATACGCTCACGCACGTTCGCATGCACACCGGCATACACACACACACACACACACACACACACACACACACACACACACACACACACACACACACACACACACGTGCGCACGTTTGCACGTACGTACGCACGCACGCTCAGAAGCTAACACAGACATACAAAATAGAGTTTTGTTATAATGTAACCGAGTATGTATATAAATGAGGGAACTGATATATCGACGGCGACCGAATCTATCACCGCAGTATTTTCACGCGTCACATGAACATGAAGTTTTGATATTCAGAACACTGAAAAAAAAAGTCCTCTTCAATCGTGAACGGCGCATGTTAAAGGTGTGAGATCGAAAACACATGTATAATACGGCGTTGCTGAAAAGTGCAACATGATTTTTAAGTGCATAATACCACTGGTACTTCTCGTCATTTACTTTGAGCTCATGCCTACCCTTTCCATGTACCTTGTCAGTTATTTGCAAGAAAAAACCCACTCGTGTTTACCGGCGATTATATATACCCTCCTTTCCTTATATATACGGTCATGCTAATCACCATACATCTGGCCAGATCTGAGGTGCACGAAGCAAATCTAGGTGCCACCCACTTGGGTTGGTAAGCAGCCGCGGGGTTGGAATGGCTGTAATTGAGATTTGAAATGATATGCAACACGATGGAAATTTTGTTGTTGTTGACTTAGGCTGCCGCGAAGCCAAGCCATGAGAACAACCTCCAGTAAGCCGTTCATTCAATTTTTAGTCAGTAGCTCACTAAAAAATAGTGATCAACTGCATGGTTTCGTGAGAAATTAGTAACTCACGTGTCATGAATGTGCTTCTAGGATTCATCTTAATCGGCATTTTGCCGAATTGGCCATCACAGTTTTGGCAATGTTCCAAAGTTCGAGGTAGTGCAGCTAAGCCTTACTTTTCCCCAACCGTGCATTAAACAGTTGGACATAGATCTGCCAACATGACGTCGGTGATTTGGACAGAAATGTCGGCGTTTTGACTGCCGACGCTAACACGATCCCTGTGTGTGCTTAGACACCTACTTCCTTTTTGACTCACATGCGAAGCAAAAGTGAGTCTATGTACTCACCCGAGTCGTCCGTCCGTCCGTCCCCCCCGTCCGTCCATCCGTCCGGCCGTCCGTCCGTCCGGAAAACTTTAACGTTGGATATTTCTTGGACACTATTCAGTCTATCAGTACCAAATTTGGCAAGATGGTGTATGATGACAAGGCCCCAAAAAACATACATAGCATCTTGACCTTGCTTCAAGGTCAAGGTCGCAGGGGCCATAAATGTTGTCTAAAAACAGCTATTTTTCACATTTTTCCCATTTTCTCTGAAGTTTTTGAGATTTAATATGATATATAGGGCAAAGTAAGCCCCATCTTGTGATACCAGTTTGGTTTACCTTGCTTCAAGGTCAAGGTCACAGGAGCTCTTCAAAGTTGGATTGTATACATATTTTGAAGTGACCTTGACCCTGAACTATGGAAGATAACTGTTTCAAACTTAAACATTATGTGGGGCACATGTTATGCTTTCATCATGAGACACATTTGGTCACATATGATCAAGGTCAAGGTCACTTTGACCCTTATGAAATGTGACCAAAATAAGGTAGTGAACCACTAAAAGTGACCATATCTCATGGTAGAAAGAGACAATAAGCACCATTGTACTTCCTATGTCTTGAATTAACAGCTTTGTGTTGCATGACCTTGGATGACCTTGACCTTGGGTCAAGGTCACATGTATTTTGGTAGGAAAAATGTGTAAAGCAGTTCTTAGTGTATGATGTCATTGCTAGGTTTAGCTGAAGGTCAAGGTCATGTAAAGGTCAAGGTCAAGCATGTGAGTCGTATGGGCTTTGCCCTTCTTGTTAATTATTTATTTATCTTTTTTTTCAGGTCGTTGCAGTTGTACTCATCAATTCTCCTATCTTCTACGTACTTCCCGACCTTTACTGCGGAGACCGCCATTTTACACGAGGAGGAGAGTATGTACTGCAATTAAGGTGTAAGGAATAAAATGGAGAGAAGGCGGTAATGGGATAATGAACATGTATTTATACCGTTTTGTATAGTTGTCGAGTTATGGTGTGTAGAGATCCGTCGCGATATAACCTTCGTGGTTGAAAACGACGTTAAACACCAAATAAAGAAAGTGTGTAGAGATATGAACTCATCTTTTTTCGTAACTAAAGTTAGTTTCAGATCTTTGTCCACTGATTAGTTAGTGTATTCTTCATTGTTGCAGAAAGTGAATCACAACTCATGAATTCATATTTAGTCTATTTGTTTTGGAATTACATTTTTTTCAAATGAATCAGACAATGCATCTATTGTTATTATATTTCTTTCAAGTGAAGCCAGCATCTCTATTATAGAGAGAGAGAGTTATTCTTTTCAGTGTGTTCAGATGCAAAGTGAGCTTGGCACTGAGTAGGCTTATAAGTAGCATGTCTTGAAGAAGACCTGTTTTCCGTGACACCACCGACGAGGCCCTACACCCCCCCCCCCCCCCTCCATACCCAACCAAGGGTGATAAAATGGCACTCCACCAAATTTTAAAGACTAAAACTAACCTTTTTATAAACTACCACCCAAATCACTTACGTGAAAATCGATTTTACTCTCAAAACCATTTTTGACTCACATGCGAAGCAAAAGTGAGTCTATGTACTCACCCGAGTCGTCCGTCCGTCCGTCCGTCCGGACGTCCGTCCGGCCGTCCGGAAAACTTTAACGTTGGATATTTCTTGGACACTATTCAGTCTATCAGTACCAAATTTGGCAAGATGGTGTATGATGACAAGACCCCAAAAAACATACATAGCATCTTGACCTTGCTTCAAGGTCAAGGTCGCAGGGGCCATAAATGTTGTCTAAAAAACAGCTATTTTTCACATTTTTCCCATTTTCTCTGAAGTTTTTGAGATTGAATATGATATATAGGGCAAAGTAAGCCCCATCTTTTGATACCAGTTTGGTTTACCTTGCTTCAAGGTCAAGGTCACAGGAGCTCTTCAAAGTTGGATTGTATACATATTTTGAAGGGACCTTGACCCTGAACTATAGAAGATAACTGTTTCAAACTTAAAAATTATGGGCTTTCATCATGACACATTTGGTCACATATGATCAAGGTCAAGGTCACTTTGACCCTTATGAAATGTGACCAAAATAAGGTAGTGAACCACTAAAAGTGACCATATCTCATGGTAGAAAGAGCCAATAAGCACCATTGTACTTCCTATGTCTTGAATTAACAGCTTTGTGTTGCATGACCTTGGATGACCTTGACCTTGGGTCAAGGTCACATGTATTTTGGTAGGAAAAATGTGTAAAGCAGTTCTTAGTGTATGATGTCATTGCTAGGTTTAGTTATTTGACCTTGACCCTGAAGGTCAAGGTCATTTAAAGGTCAAGGTCAAGCATGTGAGTCGTATGGGCTTTGCCCTTCTTGTTAGATGTATGTAGTTACTTGTATCTAGTGCTACCACTCTACCACCGATGAGACCTTACCCAGCCAAGGGTTCTAAAATGGCAGTCCACCAAATTTTAATAATTAAATCAACCTTCTTATCATTGATTTGGACGTCAATATACGACAAACTATTTTATACGCAACATTATTTAGATGTCAGTACTATGTGTACCAGGTGTTTTTATTTTTACTAGTGGTACCCGTGCTACGCACTTTGTGTGCTGCGCATGCGATGTCATTTTGTTGGTTATGTGCTTGTGAAAATGTTGTTTGCACCCCTCCCCCCCCCCCCCCCCCCGCACATTATCCCGCATATAATGAATTATATTCTCTTGGTGAAAAATAAAATGTTAACCCTTACACCGGTGCAATTCTGTAACACATGTTACATAGCCACTGGTGAATTAACAGAGAGAAAAATAACAAAAAACAGTCATATAGGTTTTCGCATCAATGGGAGGTAATCGGAACTGACCAAAAAGACTGCGCGACCGCACGCGACTATACAAACAAACAAAATAAAATACAGCAGGTATGACGTTTGCATGAATCCATGATTACGTCTACATGAACAACAGTGATAAAAGTGCGCATCTCTTCCCAGCCGTGCAGCGCTTTGAAAGTTGGAAGCATTAAAATTTAAACGGGTAAAAAGCCATCGTGAAGATACGAAAAAAAGTATGACGTCTAAAATACTTAATGATTCAAACGCATAGTATAACATATGTAATTGACAACATTGACAACAGAAAATATATACATGGTTCACACACACAATCGAGTGCACACATCCATCCATGCTTATTTAAAGTCATGTACACACACACACACATACATACATACATGGCATCAAGCAACACACAATTAAATGACACATATGGAATATGGAAAACGTATAATGGACATGACCATGGCAAGTAATTTACACCGTTACCTACTATAAAATTGATGATATATATATACCACTCACTTGCTATTCGCCTAAAAGCTTGCGGTGTGCTGTGACACATATAAGAAACCAGAAGAAAAAAGGACTTTACTTTGGCGAAAAGAGCATATGCTGCTTATTTTTGTACATAACTGCTATAACTGTATTTTTTCCGAACACTTACATGTAAAAAACATAGAGATATATCTTACCATTTCACTAAGACAGCCAAAATAACGGTCAAATTAAGGGGAGATCATGATGACGTACATGTCTATGGTTGCACCGGGGGAAAATATTTAGTCGCTGGAACCTATAAGGTATAACACATGTTACATAGCCACTGGTGAATTAACAGAGAGAAAAATAACAAAAAACAGTCATATAGGTTTTCGCATCAATGGGAGGTAATCGGAACTGACCAAAAAGACTGCGCGACCGCACGCGACTATACAAACAAACAAAATAAAATACAGCAGGTATGACGTTTGCATGAATCCATGATTACGTCTACATGAACAACAGTGATAAAAGTGCGCATCTCTTCCCAGCCGTGCAGCGCTTTGAAAGTTGGAAGCATTAAAATTTAAAGGTAAAAGCCATCGTGAAGATACGAAAAAAAGTATGACGTCTAAAATACTTAATGATTCAAACGCATAGTATAACATATGTAATTGACAACATTGACAACAGAAAATATATACATGGTTCACACACACAATCGAGTGCACACATCCATCCATGCTTATTTAAAGTCATGTACACACACACACACATACATACATACATGGCATCAAGCAACACACAATTAAATGACACATATGGAATATGGAAAACGTATAATGGACATGAACATGGCAAGTAATTTACACCGTTACCTACTATAAAATTGATGATATATACTGTTCAAAAAAAGAAACGCATAGTTGCTACTTGCCAAATTTGTTTTATTTTTCGAAAAAATTAACAGAAAATCCAATATTTAGATTATTTGTTTGAAATTTGGTATGGACACAGTTGAATGCACACACAGTTCATTTGCATCTTCAAATCAATCAGTCAATCAATACGATTGGGTGCCGAGGCTGTCAAGTCAGTAGGGGGTGTGACTGCCTTGAGCAGCAACAACTGCCCGGCACCTTCTGGGCATGGACTGGATCAGATGCCGGATATCTTGCTGTGGGATGGTGTCCCACTCCTCCTGAAGTGCCTGCAATAGATCGCGGTGATTTGCCGGCGCTTCTTCTCGCCTGCGCACACGTCTGTCCAATTCATCCCAGAGGTGTTCTATCGGGTTCATGTCTGGCGACATGGATGGCCAGGGAAGCACCTGGACATGGTGGTCGGTGAGGAACTGGGTGGTGAGTCGTGCTGTGTGCGGGCGAGCGTTGTCCTGCTGGATTATGGCATCCTGGTCAGCCAGAAGAGGAAGGGCGTGTGGGCGCAGAATTTCCTCCACGTATCGCTGGGCAGTTATGCGCCCTTGGACGTGCACCAGGGTGCTCCTTCCAGCGGTATTGATCGCCCCCCACACCATGACGCCTCCACCACCATGAACGGGTGCCTCATCCACACAGTTGGGCGCGTACTGTTCGTTTACTCTCCGGTAGACCCTCCTCCGACCATCATGTCGCTGGAGCAGGAAGTAGGACTCGTCGCTGAACCACACGTGTCCCCACTGCACTCGGTTCTGGCGATGGCGGCGGGTGAGGACAGCTCCTCTGTGAGGTCTGCGAGCTCTCAAACCAGCTTCATGCAGGCGGTTCCGCACGGTCTGGTCCGATAATCGGTGTGGCCCGGGGAGAGCCTGGACAGAAGATGAGGCCGACAGGAAACGATTCCGGAGGTGGCGGAGCCGTATGAAGCGGTCGTGAGCAGCAGTTGTCGCCCTTGGTCTTCCCGCTCGTGGCAAGTCAGCAACGGAGCCAGTGGCTTGAAACCTGACCCACAGTCTACTGATGGTGCTCTGGGACACGTGGAAGTGCCTGGCGATTGCACTTTGACTTTGGCCTGCTTGTAAACGACCCAATGCAATTTGGCGGTCTTCTCTGCTCAATCGGGCCATCTTTCGTCGCTGAATTGTCGTCTGATTTCTTTGTGGCGAACAATCCGCTTTTATGGGTTTTGGAAGACATGGTGAGAGCTCAATATTCCCCGAGTTTCACGAGATTACACTGAAGCATGACGAGTGGTCATGCCAAATGAGCAATTTTGACATTGTAGCCACTGATAACGCATGCGTCACGTGCAGAGCTCACTTGTGGCAATGGACGAAAGGTCGACGACCAGATAAACATTTTCTGCAGTTTGGTGGATATCCTTGTAGCCATATAACTAAATTAACCAAATATTACAAGCTATGCGTTTCTTTTTTTGAACAGTATATATATACCACTCACTTGCTATTCGCCTAAAAGCTTGCGGTGTGCTGTGACACATATAAGAAACCAGAAGAAAAAAGGACTTTACTTTGGCGAAAAGAGCATATGCTGCTTATTTTTGTACATAACTGCTATAACTGTATTTTTTCCGAACACTTACATGTAAAAAACATAGAGATATATCTTACCATTTCACTAAGACAGCCAAAATAACGGTCAAATTAAGGGGAGATCATGATGACGTACATGTCTATGGTTGAACCGGGGGAAAATATTTAGTCGCTGGAACCTATAAGGTTATACGGCGACTTATCAGGTGATAATGTTTCGAACTATTTAGTAAACAAATCTATGGAATATTTTGGAGTTCCATTAACAGATAAACAGATCTATCTATCTTCTTATTATTTTAGGTTCGTCTGGGGTAGAGAAATAAAACACACAGCTAGGTTCGTCTGAGGTGCGGTCGCGTGTTTAGTCGAACCGAAAGTTGAAGAAGAACCAATCACAGATCTCTTTCGCCGCGATGTCAAAGTTCAGGTCAAAGTTCACTGTTGTCTGCTCAAATTTGCGAGACAAACCTCTTCAAACTTTGTTCGTGGACAAAATTGGAAGTCGGGACCTAGCGGAATCGATTTCCTGGGTCACGTTGGCATAGCAACCGAAGGAGAAGGCACAAATCCGCGCGGTTTGGTCACAGGAATCGAAAAACCACCGAAAATCCTACCAGTATTATATAGTAGATAGCTGGCACAGACACTCACGCCGGTCGCGCCGGCAAAGGGACTATCCCGATTGGCTGACGACCGGGCTGCGGTGAGAGTGCCTGCGAGTGTCAGTGAATGTACATAATCTATAATATATACTCTATATCTGTGTGAGCGAATGTGTTCGGTGTGTCACTGTGGCATAGATAGCTCCTTAAACTGCAAGTGAAATGTAACAAGGCCTACGTGCTGTACATATCTGTTTTTAAGCTCTCTCTGTACAAATCTGAATCACCTTTTCTAACCCTTGATTTTATAAAGTGGCTCTGAAATTTTATCACTTTTTATAAAGTTCCATTTCGGGAAATAAACGTATACTTTTAAAATGCTTTTGGAGACAACGGGTGCCAAACCCAAATATAAAAAATCACACTATCTAGAAGAAGAATTTACTCCTCTTAATAAACTTGTATCATCACCACTCCTGCCCACCCCGTCATCCTCCCCTCTTTTCTCACTTTTACCAGCCGCTTAGCGCATCACCAACTCATGTCCCTAATAGAAACAGTTTCTGTGAGGACGTAAACTCCCCCTATTGTTTTCAGACCTGTTTTTACTACATATCTTTTACATCTTGTTGTAAACCTGTGCAAATCAACGACGACGAAATCTGTTTATGTGTTTTGTGCAAAATTTATAGAAACCGCCAACATCCTTCCGAAAAAATTGACATAGTTTTAGTCTAAATGAAATTCATATTGCGTCCAAAATCCACTCTCGGCTTCAACACGAAACCCGAAACGTGAATTATGTCCATGAACATTGAACATGAAAATTATAAGGTATTCGGAATGAATCAAATTTCAAAAGTCAAAATTATCGGGTTTCATCACGATTTGACCTCAAATTCAAGACGCTGCCACGGTTGTTGTATTGTGCAAGGTTTGGTACTTTGCAACAGCTTCCTTGGAATTGGGACTGTGACACTATTCTGCATCATTATCGCTTTTACTTTAAGAATGTTTTGCTTGTGTACTTTATTTACCGCTGTGTCTTGTATTTTTCAGATTGAACTACGAGCGTGCTATAATGACAAGTGAAGGTCTCTTGGTGAAAAATGCGTGGATGTACACCGAGGATGTCTTCATTCCTGTAAGACCAGCAAAATGTGTATTACCTAAATGCCAATTAGCGCCAAAGCGAAATATTCTCGTTGTGTGATTTTGTATCATTGCCCACCTGTAGCTCAAAACTTTATCATCTCACATGGAGAAATAGCAGAAGTTACTCAACAAGTTGTTGATGCGGTAGCAGCTTAAACGTTTCTTCAAAGCCCTTGCTTTTTCTCAAGACTGCTGGCTCTATACCATGACTACTCCAGGTGTGTTTTGTGTTATGAATCTCTAGTTCACTTACCAGATAGTTCACATGTACTAAGACTATAATTGATATGATCATAATTCGTCCCAACCTCGAGTTCCAATATCTTTCTTCTCTTTTCTTCTCTTCCCTCTTACGTTTCAAGGGCCAGTAGATCGAGGTGCCGTCGTGCACGTATGACCTTATAATAACCAATTACTGGGAGAAGATCATACACTGGTCTAACAACATCAAGGACTGGACGCAGATAACCTTTCCTGCAGATCTCCTCAATCTCGAGGGCTGCCTCGAAAACAGACTGAAGGATACTTTCTGCTTCTCAAGTCCTCATTGAGCCCGAAGTTGACCTCGCAAAGTCTTTTTAACATTCAGTGCCAACGCTTCATGCAGCGAGCTTCGTGAAGTAGACTTCCGTTTGCCAAATTAATGACAGGCTTCACAGTTAAGGGACTGAGATAAGCTGAGGAGAAGGTTGTCTTGGTCAGTACTTCAATTTAATTCCCCTAGGCTTTTTGAAACAAGCACATCCCCCTCCACAGTTTTCAATGCGTGTCACCAGATCTGGGAATCCAGTACCCGTGTGTTGGCGCTGATATCCGATGACGACGGGCAGGTGCCTCCGCAACTGGGGGACAAGCTGCAAGCCATGTACCCGGAAGAACGTCGTCACCTGATTGAAGTGGTTCACTACCCGGGTGCAGGTCACCTGTTGGAACCCTCCTACACCCCACACTGCCGCTTCTGTTTTAATCCGCCTTCGGGTAAGCCACCCATACAACGTTTGAAGCTTTGAGTAATCTCGATGTGGTTTATTGGAATATTTGAGAGTGATGGTGATATATTCTTTTTGCGGCAGGTCCCTGTGTGTGTGTGTGTGTCTGTGTGTGTATGTGTGTGTGTGTATGTGTGTGTGTGTGTGTGTGTGTGTGTGTGTGTGTGTGTGTGTGTGTGTGTGAGTGTGTGTATGTGTGTAGTGTGGGTGTGCGTGTGTGTGTTTGTGTGTGTGAGACTTAAGGGGAGGTGGGCCAGTGCACTACCTTTTTTTCAATTTTGAATGTTTTATTGTGTCTGAATGTTATTTTATGAAAGAAATGAACAAATGATGACAAAGAATAGTCACTTTTTGTATTTTCGGTTGCTGGTTTTTGTTTTACGCGACAAAAACAGTCAAAATACAGACAAAAGTGGAGTACAGGAGATACACGGATTTTCATCAGATGTGATTGTCACACTTCTAATTATTGTTTTATTTTATCCTTCTGGGTATGCTCTAGGGGATTACGAAGCAGATTTTGTTTATTATATTTATATTTGGAGTTAGGAACACTTCTTTGTTACAACTGTCAAACTTTAGGGTAACGCTTGCGAAATTATTTTTTGAAATAATCTGGATATGACTATAATAAAATTTCAGCAAAATCCCTTCGTAATCCCCCAGAATGTTATATTCTGCACAAACTACAAAAGAAAATATTGCTCTAGCTAAATTACAGCCAGAGAAATCGCGTAACCCAAGACGTAACCGTAGGCAAAATGGCTGAACTGAGAAAAACGACATTGAAGATTGAACACCACAGAAACACTATTGAAACAGACACACAAGGACAAAACTGTGTTATGAATGAACAGCTTAGTTTATTTGAATTGCAAACTACTTAGCCTTTAGCACGCCAGCAGAGAATTTATGCGTCCATCCCTTCTTTCCCTCTGTCAACCAGCATGGGGATACTGCCCCAGCGCTAAACGTGTATCAATGACCCGATTCTCGTTTGTATTTGCATGCGAGAATAACAGTATTTTTAACGGTAACTTACTTGAGCCAGAACGAGACTTATTTCCTTCCGTTATCTTGTCGATTTGTTGGTTTCCTCGAAGTTTTCTGCTTTTGTTTTTACATCGATACAGTACTTTGGTGCTTCGACAAGCAAGATGGAGGATGATGAGTTTGAAACTTTCGTTTTAGTTGTTTTTTGACAACAAATCGTACGTGGAATCTGAACGATTTACTGAGGAAGCTCTTCGCAATGAACTGTGTATCGCGGTGAAGAAAATGACACAGTTCGTCAAGACAGTGACGGAATTTACGAAAGTGCAGATTGATACAAACAGTTGCTGATCCAGTTTCGTTCGGGAAATGGCAGGCCCAGCAAACATTACCGATAATCTGACTGATGTTGGATACTTTCTCCTGTTTTTGTTTTTTTTGCGTAGCAAATGCTCAACTTGCTTGTCGAGGAGATACTGCACAGAAACTGACTCAAATTCAGCGCAAAGCAAGCCAGTGCCGAGACGTAAAAGGTGTGCTGCATGGCGTGTTCGGAAATGGCGACCTGTGGATCTGCGTGGAGATCAAAGCTTTCCTCTGTATCGGAAACACCGACAGAATCCAAACTTTGGCCTAGTACCAGCGGAACTACTTGTTGTTGGTAACCGAACTAATAAAGACATTGTCCTCTTTCTTATTTCGAGCCATTGTTATCGTATCAAAGGTTGTTTCTCAAGGAAAAATTCGCTTTCGGTTGTCATCGATCGTTTGATGTGTAACCAGGATGTTGTAAAACCGAGTAAACTTCGGGTGTTCCCGTCATGGCCGAGAGTCTCTTCGGTAGTTTCCGTATGCAAAATTCGTAAGCTGAGCATGCGCACTCACAAAGTAAACTGGTTCCCGATTTCGGTTTATGAAACGAACCAATGGATGTCGAGTACCTTCCAAATAAGGACATTTCCGTTCGATTACGATTGCTGCCTTTGCAACGGACAAGTGGCTGAGTGAATGGAACATTCATCAAAACACTGATGTCATGTTATAGGTCAAGAGCTGCTGCGCAGTTTCGTATGTCGTGAATGCACTGTTTTGCTGAGGACAAAGCCGTAACTAGCCTTTGAAAGGAGACATTTTTTGGCGGGGGAATATCGACTACAGAAGACAATCAATGCCACACATGTTCACATTTTGTCTTTATTGACAGATAAATAGGACACTTTTGACAAAAACACTGACACACATGGATGATAGGTATGTTATGGAAACATAATCTGCTAAAATACCCAAAACAGTGTTTTGAACGATTTGGTCAATTTTGCACTGGCCCACCTGCCCTTAATTCCTGTAACTTGTTACCTGAATTTCTTTTTGTGTGTGAGATGACAAGGTCCCGTTGTATTGTATTATTGTATTGTATTGTATTGTATTGTATTGGATTGTCGGTGATCTCCGTTCTGTTCTTCACAGTTATGATAAAGACATCGTTCTAAGGTCAAAACAAGTCGACATTTTGAGACTGCTGTGGGAAGGAGACCGTGATATTGTTGCATCACTCCCAACTGGTTACGGAAAAAGTATCGTCCGCATCCGTAGCCATTTTGTTATGATCACGTGACAAAGTTGATTATCACGTGACACTTTTGCCATATTTAGAGTTGTTTGCACAGTAAATACATCCGCGAAAGATAGCTCGCTTGAAACTGTCTTACATAACAATTCCTTTGTAATTTAAAAATTACACAACATCTTAAAAAAATCATTATCGACGATCGCGAATCTGCTGATATCAATAACACATTGTGAAAAGCTCTAAATATGTAAACAAATAGATTTCTTCTCCAGAGAAAGAAAACGAAGGCATCCTGTCAGGGATAAATGAGACCCGAAGGGAAGGAACTCATTTGACCTGAGTTCAGCATGAACTTGAACATATGTCAAAACAATTGTGGACGCACAAACCACAAACCCGTTAGATTGTTTAACTTTGTTGCACTTGTGACAGCGTTCACTCTAAATTTGATGCTTAAAACGGACTAGTTTCTGTCCACATACACAGTCGTTAACAAACACAATTTGCTATATATGACAGCTTAGACTGTAATTGTTACATTTTAACAGTTTGGGCCCCGTCTTTCTAGCGCAAACAAACAATAACGAAAATATCTTAAAGTATGTGTGTGTCCCATAATATGGACCACCTCCAACAAATAGAAGAAAAGAAAAGATAAAGACGCACATGTGAATTATTCTGACACGCACACTGAGTATAATGTTATTCTCAAGTGTAAGGGTTTTTACAATGATTTGTGATGGCCTCTTCACTGGTCCATATTAGCACCCAGGCTCCTAATATGGACCAGTAATGTTTGTTTGGATTTATTTGTGGCTAAGTCGCTCCTATCGGTTAACAAAAGAGAGAACAACTACCAAGCACAAAATGAAACTTCTTCGCAAGAAAACAAGCTAGTTATCAGCATGAAACAAAAAGTGGTCCACATTAGGGGCCCTTCCCCTACCTATGATTGTATCAGTGGTATTGTGAGACGAATGAGACAAAAAACCGAGGTCCCTTCGTGTACACTACATTGGGATGTGCACGTTAAAGATCCCACGATTGACAAAAGGGTCTTTCCTGGCAAAATTGTTTAGGCATAGATAAAAAAAATGTCCACCAAAATACACGTGTGACTTAGAATAATAGGCCGTGAAAAGTAGGATATGCGCCGAAATGGCTGCGATCTGCTGAGGGCCCCAAAGGGGGGGTACGATCACGGGGAGGGAAATTTTAGCTTTCACGATCACGGTTACCTTGATTTTTTTTTTCACGATCACAAACACCTTGACGAATAGAGGATCATAGAGTGATACAGCTGTGAAAAATGTACGTTGAAAATAAAATGCTTTGCAATAATGCCCATCACGATCACGAAAACAAATGACGATCACGATCACGAGACTTGATTTTTTTGTCATCACGGATCACGGGCAAAGTCCCATCACGATCACAGAAATGGAAATTTCGGCAATCACGGTCACAGAAAGGTCAAAAAACGCCAATCACGATCACGATGTTAAACCCTTTGGGGCCCTCATCTGCTGGTCGATGTGAATGCGTGATGTATTGTGTAAAAAATTCCATCTCACACGGCATAAATAGATCCCTGCGCCTTGAGTCCGAGTCTGGAGATACGCGCGCGATATAAGACTTCATATAACATTGTATGATATGGTATGGTATGGTATGGTATGGTATGGTATTGTGTCTTATTGTATGGTATGGTATGGTATGGTATGGTATGGTTTGGTATGGTATGGTATGGTATGGTGTGTCTCAGGGTCAGATTTGCTGTGGGGAGGCCGGAAGAAGGAACACGCCAAGGCCCAGGAGGACTCTTGGCACAGAATCATCACATTTCTACATACGCATTTGCCGTCTTCTTGAGCGACTTTCTTCTGTCCAATACTGAATTACCTGTATATATATTGAAGCAAACAGCATTCGGAACTTAATTAAACCAAGCACTCAAGTATTGAATTAAAGGCAAGTCAAGTTCTGACTAAATGTTTTCAGATACATCAGGAATCCAGACGTGGCCGTCGAAATGTTGGTGGTGTTGTGTGTGTGTTGTGTGTGTGTAGTGTGTGTGTAGTGTGTGTGTGTGTGTGTGTGTGTGTGTGTGTGTGTGTGTGTAACGCCAGTGTGTGTGTGTGTGTGTGTGTGTGTAGTGCGGGTGTGTGTGTAGTCACGGTGTGCCGTGCCAGTGTGCTTGTGTGTGTGTGTGTGTGAGCTTCTTACCAATTGTGAATTGATTGCCAAGTTCGTGTAAAGCCTTACAAACATTGACTACGTACAATCCGTAAACAACCTTGTTTAAACATATCACGGTACAGACACAAGAGTACCTAACTTTGCGGCCTCTTTACCTGTTTACACTGGTCAGTTATAATCGCCGGTTACTGTTGTGCTATTAATTTGTGTACGAAAGGCACATGATGGATTGTTTAGGAAGACTAACAAAACCATAGTGTTTGAGAGCCTTTCTTGTTCTAGTGCGCTCACTACATAGAGTGTGTAATGTCCTGTGCCTGAGTTCAGACGCTCGCGTTTGTGGTTCAATGGTTTCGATTTTAATTGTTCTCTCTGTTCAGTGTGTATTCACATGTGATTTGTGCAATGTTTCCCTGTCAACGTGACAAATTATGTAGAAATATACAAAATATGCAGTTGCATGAACTTGACTTTTGTTTGTGAGTTTCAAGGGTTGAGAGAGAAGAGGAGTGGGAAACATTGGTACTTGCCGCGTGTACGTCACTGCCGAGTCAGTGACAACCGTGGCAACAACAACAACAAACAAACAAACAAGCAAACAACGACGCCCGAACAACTGAAAACAGAGTAATATAAAGAAGATCTTCAAAGCAGTCTCTTCGACCAGGGACCTATCTATGCTTCGACTGAGTCTCTGGGGTCTCGCGGCGGCCCGTTTGGGCTCTGCAACAGTGTTATAATGGTGGAGCATATCAAAACGGTTTCTTCATTGCCGTATAAGCGGGAAGTGCCTACGTGAAAAATCGCCAAAAAAATTATAATCAAAACTTGACTAAATATAATAAAAAATGAGGTCGGTAGAACAACGTGCATTGTACGCCAAGCGGTGTAAGCGAAGGTCGAACTGACCTAATTCACACAACGACTGCCGTGAGTCCTGTATCTCACAAAATAGACGTTTCCTAGTTAGTTCGATTTTACAGATGTCCGCATAGCTCACTGCAGTGGATAGGACTGCGGCGCGGTCTTTGAAGTCGATGGTTCGAGCCCCGTCAATGCCATATTTTGTTAGTGTTAAGATGCCCTCCATCAGCTCACTCGTCACGAGCAGACCATTGTCTTCCGCCTCCGGACAGGCCACTGTGGACTAAACAGCCACCTAAAAAGGATCGGCATCAGACAGTCGGCCCTGTGCCATTGTGGAAAGGCGGACCAGACACCGGACCACTTCCTGCAGACCTGCCAACTCCACTGCAGTGAGAGGAAACATGTCTGGCCCACAGGGACATCGCTGCACACCAAGCTATGGGGCAGCACTCAGGACCTGGAAATGACAGCCCACTTCGTCAACATCACGGGCCAAAGAATCTAGACACAGCCATCGTCGAACGCTGAAGAAGAAGAAGAAGTTAGTGTATTTTTATGAATCATGCGCGCTTTTTCTGTTCAGTTTATAAAACACAGTATACTTTTGATTTTTTTTTTTGGGGGGGGGGGGGGGGCAAGTTTTTTTTTTGTGGTGCTCAATAATATAAATAAATCGCAAGTCAAGACTCAAATACAATAACATTTCAATGTCCTTATAAAAATGATAATAAATGCCTTGTAGTGCCGGGCGGTTTAAAAAAAATGTTATTCACATTGGTTCTGAATTGCACTAAAATCATCAAATTGTTTTCTTTTATTTTACTTCATTCATTTTTATTCCAATGCAGTATTGGTGATCAATTGCAATACTGACTAACGCTCGCCAGGTACTGATTTGGTATTGATCACTGCGAATTCGTTGCGGCCAACCACTGAAGCAACATGAATCACTGGACCCCATTTTTAAGACCTCCAAAGTTCTGAGAAGTTCAGGTCTTAAAAAGGAGGGAGTCTTAAAAGGAGGTTATGTTTACAGAAGGTATGAACAGAAAGTCTACAAAAGCAAGCCTTTAAAGGGGAGAGGCCTTAAATTGGGGGTGGGGTGGGCTGTCTTAAAAGGGAGGTTTAATTGTACACAAAAACAAGGAAACAAACACAAAATAATGTGTTTTAAATGTTGCAAAACATAAGTCTACAGGGTTAGCATCGAATTACTTCGACAAAATCTCGTACGTGACACTGTACTTACGAACCGCACATCTCGTTACGTGATTGAGTCGCTCAGTCATCAGTCATCGTGCTGTTGCCGAAATACAAGTCTTTCTGAGTCTAAGCCTGATCTAGATGGATATATTTCATCAGATGTTATTAAAATGCAAAAAAGTTGACATAATGCCAAGGCATGTTTTATAACTGAAAACATTAACAGCTATATAGGGAGTTGAGAATAATCCAATCAAAAGAGGGCTGTGGGCAGAACCCGGAGTTTACGAAACCAAAACTATGCACAGACACACTTTTTGAAAATGTCTCTCATAAAACCTCTTTGACATTGTGTTTAATACTGTACCTTAACTCAACAGTAAAAGCAATGAGAATTTACGGCTTGTAAGTGAATTAACTATGTCAGTGAATAATCGCACGCGAAGCCAGTTTAAATTGTTGCACAAGAAAATTGGTTGGTTAAAATCAACAAGGGCCCAAGCTGTGTTTCAATAAAAGAAGGGGTACGGAAACATGTTTTGCTTGGGATACTTGTATTGCAAAATATTTGTTTGTTTGTTTGTTCGTTCATGGGCTTAAACTCCCACGGCTTTTACGTGTATGGCCGTATTTACCCCGCCATTTGGCAGCGGCATACGCCGTTTTTGGGGGAAGCATGTTAATTTTCGTGTTTCTACAACCCACCGAACTCTGACATGGATTACAGGGTCTTAATTCCGTGCGCACTTGGTCTTGTGCTTGCATGATGACAATGCCCTGAACTGCAAAAGATCGCCAACAATAAAAAAAAATATTTTAACGCCTCATCACAAAGCTCGTTTTCTACAACAGTAGATGGTACATGTTTGTAATGAACAGAGTTTGATTATCAGCATATTCCATCAAAAATGTCTGTTTATTCACAACGGACCAAATATAACAATCAGCTTAGTACTGGCATGACTATTACTGCAGGCAGTGAACACTAAAGGATGAACAGAACATGAAAACAACGTAGCAAATCTGTTCAATGTGTATCTGTTAATTGTGACCACGACAAGACACTGTTTGTCTCACATGTGCTTCTAATGTCAACAGTGATCATTCTTACTTTTCTTGACAACTTCAATGGCTTAAAGAACCGATTCATCTTTATAAATGCCTACACTTAGGTTTAGTAGGTTCTAGGCCCTTGTCATGGCTAAAAACTGACAAACCAGATGCTACCACGACACCACCGACGAGGCCTTACCCCCCCCCCTCCCCCCATCCATACCCAGCCAAGGGTTATAAAATGGCAGGCCACCACTTTTAAATAAAACAAACCTTCTTACTTAATAAATACACCTTTCAAAAACCAACCCTTTTACCCTAAAAGTACTTTTAGATATACGTAATTTATGTACTCGGTGTCTCACCGAGCTTTTAAGTTATCCCTGGCACATGCACCCATGCCAGCTGCGCCATTGGCTGACGGCCGGGGCGTAGGCGGAGTGCCTGGCTTGCCAGTAAATGTAGATATACATATTTGTGTGTATGAATGCTCGTTGTGTCACTGGGGCATAGCCTTTTAAAATGTAAATACTGATAACAAGATGTACGTACTGTATATACTTGTTCTTATTTTCTCTCTGTATAAAGCTGGACCATCCTTTTTAAGATTTATAAAGTGGATCCGAAATTTTTATCTTTTTCAAAAGTATTCTTTTTCGAAATAAACGGGTTTTTTTAAACAAAAAACAAACCCTACCCCCAAAACGCGTTTGAAGACAATATACACAGAAACGAAGAAACGAACCAAAATCTTTGAATAAACTTTAATCACCACTCTTACCCGCTCCGACATCCTCCCTCCCTCAATCCTTCCCTCACCCCCCCCCCCCAACACATTACCTATTTTCATGTCCCTAATAGATATTAGTATCTGTGAGGACGTAAAGGACCCCCAAAGTGTCATAGTATGTTCTAAACTAACAAGGTAATAGTTCTGACATTAGCTTTAACCAGTTTTGACAAAACTTGACATGAAGTGATGGTGCCTGTATGTAATTCTGGTCTTCAGTCAAATTAAGCATCACACTGCATGTTCCTTCTGGAAGAACGCTGTTTGTGCAAAAATCCCTGCATGTCCCTTTGTATATTTCTGTAACTGAAAATGAAGAGCAAATAGCATTTTCTTGGCTTTTCCTTGATGACTAGAATGCTTTTAATCATCTAAGGGCGCCTACAGACATTTCACTGTCAATGTATTTGCAAAAAAAGACGGTTCAACATAGATAGAAGTCGAACTTACAGATACGATGTATTTCCTTCAGTCCACTGTAGCGTTTGATACATTTCAGCAAAACTAAGTTGCTTAATTTTACATGCAGGTGAAATCTACATTGGCTTCAGGAAGTTTGAACAGAGTGTGTGCACAAGATCTCAAGGATTCTGGTGTCAACCCCGGTGTCTATGACACCTTATACATGTCAGTAAAAAAAAAAAACATCAAGAGAACTGCCGCTTGTTTTCGTAATGCACTGTACGATTTACTTGCAAGGTTTAAGTCTCTTGGACCACCTACCCTGTTCTTCACACTACCTGATGATGACATGCCCTGAACTGCAAAAGATCGCTAACAATAATTTCTTATTTTAACGCTTCATCACAAAGCTCGTTTTCTACAACAGTAATACAAGATCCATTTAAAAGTGCAGCCAGGCCGTGTATCAAATCAAATAATATTAATTGTACTTATTTATCTCAAATACAGGTATTGAAGCTTATGTGTAATAACATAAAGACGAATGAAACACTACAACATTAGCATTACCTTAAAATATACCGTAAACTACCTTGTATACGCCCCCCCCCCCCCCCCCCCAATTTTGTCCAAAAGTTGGCCCGGGTGGGCGTTTAATTGGTACTAAACTCTTTGCATGAGCGGTTCCTTTACTATACCTAATAAGGATATTATGGTCAGTGTTTAAAGGATGCGTTATTGCACAAAACGTTCATCTCTCTCTCACCTACACAAGCACACGCACAAACAGAATTCTGCAAGCAAACCACGAAGGAAATGTTTTATTGTATGTTATTGTCAACAAGTTTATAACTTAAATAGATAGTGATCTGTGGAACAGATTAATTCAGGTCTGCGGTGAACAAACCCATATATCAGCATTTTAATTTTAAGCAAATAAACGCATGTCACAATCAGTTGTAGAATGATAAGTCACGTTTGTCTCGGAAACTAAAAAATATTTGTTGTCAGTGTGTAATAATAAACATGGAATACCGTGCTGTAATTGTTAACAACAAATGTTCATGCCATATTGCACAACACATTTTGACACACACCCAACCTCACACAAGCGCACATACACACTTACACACACACACACACACACACACACACACACACACACACACACACTGCACACACGCAGGCACACACACACACACACCGGCGTGCACTCTGCACTCACACACCATGGGCACACACACACACACACACACACCACACACACACACACACACACACGTACACACACACACACAGTAAATTCTACAAATATTTAAATACATAAAAAGAATTAAGTAAGCGTTTAAAACATATTTTACAAACAACAGTAGTTCGTATATATGGTGTTAAATATGCATTGCGGAAACTGTTGCATCGACTTCGTCGAAAATCCGGCTTTTAACACATAAATTAGGGTGCATGTAGCATGACTTCTCACTAGCATGTCAAATTCTTAACTTTGAAGTTAGATTTAGTTAGTTTAGATAGGGTTTTCGGGGGTTTTCGGAGGTTTTCGGGTTTTTTCGGAGAAAACTTATATATCCCCTGCAGTGCAAGGGGTGACTTTCGAAAAACTAAAGACTCAACTTGAAATGAAGTGAGAATGATCAATTAATTTTGCCCGTCAGCCTTGACGCACGAGCCTAGCTGATACAGAGCAGGAGGAAAAATATAGGGCGAATGAGGACTGAAAGTCCGTTTTCATTAGCTGTGTCGGAGTACCGCAAACCATTATGATACAAGGAACTTAGTCGATAAATATCGACAGGGGGCCGACAAATGGTTTAAATGGGAAATGTGTGTATATGGGTGTGGGTTTGAAACAAACAAACAAACCAACCCATGTGAACCCCGGGCCGCAGGCCTTCGATGTAGTGATTGAAAAAAAAGGATGTTCTCAAATGGTTCAATTCTCATTTGGTCTGATTCTCAAATGGTACCGGTATACTCCCCCTCCCCCCCCTGGCCGCAGGCCTAGGAGTAAAATTTTATAGACACTGACCTTCTTCCCAGGGGTCATTGACCCAGTTTTAGCTATGAGAGGTGGTTCGCCCAGAGGCTGTAGAGTATACTGGGGCGGTCTCTTTGATGTCTTGAGAGGAAACTTGGCCAGGGTAGTACATGCACCAGAACTGGTGGACACCAAGGACAAACATGAAATCGAAGCAGTTTGCTTTCAGAGGGAACGGTCGTCAGCAACTCAAACTTCTCTGTTTTCTTTTTTTTTTAAATCTGACTTTCTTTGTGGCCCCCTGACTCCGCCCCCCTCCCTCTGTAAGGACCCCCCTCCACAAGGACCGATTTTTGTCAACATTTTAAAGGTCGCTAGAGAGGGGTTCCACTGTATGACCTAACCGCTACTGGCAGACGGCCTCAATCTTCACGCGCAAAGACGAGATTAATAGGTGCTCGGTTTTGGTATTTTGAATTACATTACATTAAACCTTTGTTGGGTTTCATGGTCATGGCAACAGCCATAATAATATTACATGATGTATAATATCATATTTCAGCATATGTGAATTACATGTCATCATACTAAACTGTCATACATTTTTATTCCTACATTATTCTGATTGATCACAACCAAACCTACTATCATTGGACACATCCAAATGCAAGCGCCTGTTCTTGACAATTTAGATCAGTGCAATTTCCTGGGTCGGGCTTTGCCACAGACACTCACGGTTTGGCCTGTAGGTAAAATGTACAATGTATTTTCTGATTTGTGCACAAAAGCTTTTTTTCTTTTTTCTTTTTTTAACATAACAATGTTTAATGTCACTGTATGTTTAAAAGACCATGGTCATATTTGTAAAAAAAATGTTAAATTAGAAAATAAATAACATTTTGGTTCATGATTTTTCCTACACCTGTGCTAAAAATAAGAAATAAAAATGTCGGGTATATAAGTCACTCAAATACAGCTAGGTATGAATGGCTCGGTTTGAGTTTGTTGCAGTTGACCCTGCACAAAGCGACATATCATGTTTTTGTTGAACAATTTTGACGTCACCCCTCCCATAGGGTGACGTATTTCACAACTTCCTGTGTTACACAAACTCTGTGATGACCAATTTTGACGTCACCCCTCCCATAGGGTGACGGATTTCACAACTTTCTACAGATGAACAATTTTGACGTCACCCCTCCCATAGGGTGACGGATGTCACAACTTCCTGTGTACACAAACTGATGACGTATTTCACAACAAAATGGCGCTGCCCATGGTCAACCTCGAAACTATCCGTATAGAATGGGGGCGTCCTCGCCCCCATAAAAACAAGGTATATGAAGTCTAAAGGGAAATAACTTCAGCGTCTTTTGTTTATCACTGAGAAAGGCCCTCGACAACAGAGTTGATACTCAAGCAAATCTTGTGTTTAACAGGAGAATTGACGGGTTTTCTGCAATTTTTTAAACGTAGCAGCACGAAGATGGGTGTGTAACGCTCTTTTTGCAGTTTTCAGTTAGCTTTATTAAAACTTAACCATTCACCTCTCTCTCGCTTTCAATCTCCCTCGCTCGATCTCTACTTTCTCTCTCCCCTCTCTCTCTCTCTCTGTGCATTACACTTGAAGTAGGTCGAATGCATGGGCGCTGAAAACGGATGGGGTTCTCTCGGATCGTGTGTGACTATGCATGACCCAAAAGATAGCATAACGTACAGGACAGAGATACTGCTTGTATTTGAACACACTGTGACACAGTCACACTGCATGTAGATATCAAACAGTTTGTAAAACCATGTGGTCGTGTTTGTTAGGTAGTAATGTGATCATGAGGATTTATCCCTCTTGTAGACAGGGACTATGTCTCAGTAAGTACATGTGTACTATAGTGTTCACTGATTATCCATGCATCCTCTTTGTATCAGCTGTTTAGTGTTACTACTGTTAGTATACCTGTGATAAAAGGACACCCTTGGGACCTTGGTTACTGGAAGTGTACCTACATTGCACTTTGCAGATTGCCTCATGTCTCTCATGGCAGATCATTTTTGGTCAAGATAATAGCAAAAGCAAAAATAAAAGGTGTTCTTTCATGGGAGGTGTCTTCTTACCACAGGGACCTCAAACTGCATTCACCACTGTGTCCATGTGCAATCTTGACAGGTGCATGTTTTTTCTATTCTACCAGAGACTATAGAGTATACAGTCTGTATACTCTATAGTCTCTGATTCTACCCAGGAAGTTAAATGTGGGGAAGGCAACACATTTGTATTACAAACAAGCGGCATGCATGCATGCTTATGTTTTGGAGCCCAATTTTTATATATCAAAACAAAAAGATAAATGAGATTTATAATATGTGCAGTGCTTATAGATATTACTATAAGTTAGATTTCTTTTTCAATAACTTTCATTATCCTTATCATTGTTACATTTTTTTCCGACTCATCAATACATTCATGCGCTCATTATGAGCAAACATTGTCATCATGCATGCAGAATACATGTCTGAATCTGAGTTTGTAACTGTAATCTGACAATAAACAGCTGTTGATTGTGGTAGGGGACACCGATTTTGACATTCTTGTGGAGTTAATTATTATAAAGCTTTGTAACTGTAATTATACCCTTTCTTTACTTCCTGTAGCTACTAGGCGACTGCGCCAGCTGCAACCTATTCTTCAGAGATGCACGCAGCGGCCATTTTTTCCCCAGCCTGCCCAGTCAGAGCTCATTCAGGTCACTCCCAAGGTCAGCCTCTTCACAGACAAAGTTCACATCAAGGTTCAAGGTCTCCCAAGCAAGGCCAAGGTCACACTCCATGCCATGACGGAACATGAGTGGCGGAGGAAACCAGCACAGTTTGTGTCGTGCAGTCATTATGTTGCCAGTCACAGTGGAGAGGTGGATCTTCAGAAAGACGCCTCTGTCGGAGGCACCTATACAGGTGAGGAGTTAAGATGACCTTGTGTTTTAGATTACGTTTCTGTGCCATGAGCAAAGAGAAAATTAAGCAAAAAAAGGAGCCCTCTTTCTAGCTGTGAACCATGAGTTTTGTTTACATCATAAACATATATAGACTTTAACATTCTAAACAAACTCCGCGAAAAGACAAAAGGACTGAGAAAAAGGGGTTCCTTTTGTCATTTTGCTTCCTGCATTTTATACCCCCATTCCACACACCCGTTCTAGGTCCAGTTCCCGTACCGACCAAGGATGGCTGCCACAACAATGGAACGCTGCGCAAACGGTCGTTTTTGGCATCTTTGAGCAGCGTGACCATAGTGGCAGCCGCCCTGGGGACGGCTGGGAATGGAAGCTAGAACGGATACATGTGTGGAATGTGGGTATGACAACTCAGTGTGTGAGAGCGCTACCGTTGCGTTACCGTTGTTTTAAGTTCCTTTAACGATCCAAGCGTTCCGTTACCGATGGGTTAAGGTTCCATTACCGTTCATTCTGATTGGGAGGGGAACGGCTAAAATTTTGAACATGCAGCCCAAACTCAACCGTCCCTACCGACCCTACCGTTCAAAGCAGTTCCGTTAACGATCATTTACGTTCCATTGCGGTTCCCTCCCGATCCCTCCCGTGCCCGCACTGCATGTTCCTTGGTTGGTACGGGAACGGGTCCCAGAACGGTTGTGTGGAATGGGGGTATTACATTGTTTGTCCACTTTAAAAACCGATAGGTCAAAATTCCAGTGAATTTAAAAAAAAAATGATAATAATGTTCCTGCAATGACTTTGTGAGGCTCCTCTGATAATAAGACAATGGCACCAACCGTGGAAGGACATCTTTTGTCCCTTTGTCTAATACAGACAGACAGACAACCTACAATATAGGGAAGCTTAGCTGGTCATAAGGTTGTCCTTTCATCGCAGGTACCATTGTAATCATATTTACTTGTGTTCAGGTGTAGAACCAATGGGGCTGTTCTGGAGCATGCAACCATGTCCGTCCGGCCCTCAGAACATTCGTATGGTTGTGAAGAATGTGGATCGTCCAGTTCTGTACAAACTGTCAGTCTACATGGGACACTTACCGCTGTCCGACCTTCATATTAAGAACACACAGCATGAGCCTCTGTCTGCGTTGGAGGTGGAGAGAGTGGTGATGCCGTCCAACGCGAGAAGAATACCAGTGAGAGAGGGAACGGTGAGGGGAACTCTGTTCTTGCCTCCAGGTGGGTAATTTTGTACAAAGCATTGCCATACTGTTTACAGCATATATGGTCTTGTGTGAAGTTGTTTAAAGGCACCGTAAGCCTCCCGTAAACCATCACAGATACTGTCAGACTTTTACACACAGTACAAACACCCTTTCATTCAAACACTCACCGCTTGAGAACATCCTAGGTGCTCTCCGTAAAGAGCGAGCAATTTTCAAAGAATTTATTTTTGCGTGGTTTATCTTACCCCTGAGCCATTGTGAACCCGTGTGATTCAGTTTCCCTTTTTCACAATGTAGTCGTCAGTTAATAATTTGAATGCGACTCGATGTGAGTTTATCTGCAATAGCATGTTATTATGTACCTCTGACTATGCACGAAACAAACGGCTGTGGTTCACAAGAACTCTAGCGATGGCTTTTGACTGTTCAGAGGAACTGGCGATAGGCATAACCCGTCGTCTGCTACGAGAACCACAACCTTGCGTGACCCTGCTTCCGGGCTTTTCTTTTTTCAAACTTTCAAAACTTCGAATTGTACTGATCTTGTTTTGATGAAAAAAGAATTCTTTTATGATTTAAGAATGTTTGTGTAACAAGCTGTCAATTTATTATTTAGATTTTAAAAGTTAGGTCTAGCGCCAAAACGCACCACGGTCCGATTGTCTCTGAGACATTCCACAAAATTAATTCTTTAAAGATTGCTCGCTCTTTACGTAGGGCACCTAGGATGTTCCCGTTTGGTGAGCGTTCCAATGGAAGGGTGTTTGTACTGTGTGTAAAAGCCTGACAGTATCTGTGATGGTTTACGGGAGGCTTACTGTGCCTTTAACTAAAGAAGGATGTTTGTTTGTCTGTGTTTTCCCTTCTACTTGGAGACATATTTTCTTTTGTCAACAACGTATTGCAATGTTGTGAAGGAAAGCTTCTGACATTGTACATATCAATGTGATCTGAGGGGGAATCAGAATTTTATGTTTACTGTAATGCTGTTTTAGGCAAGGTTCCTTTACTTGGTGTGATAGACTTGTTTAGATTGGCACAAGGTCTGATAGATAAGTACATGTGCTATATGTTCCAAGTTGAACAGCTTGTTTGTGCCTGCTGTATAAGCATACCAGGGACGATATCTCTCTAAAAGGTTATGAGGCAAAATTGTGTGCTATATTCCAAGTTGAACAGCTTGTTTGTGCCTGCTGTATAAGCATACCAGGGACGATATCTCTCTAAAAAGTTATGAGGCTGAATTTTGTGCTATATTCCAAGTTGAACAGCTTGTTTGTGCCTGCTGTATAAGCATACCAGGGACGATATCTCTCTAAAAAGTTTTGAGGCCGAATTTTGTGCTATATTCCAAGTTGAACAGCTTGTTTGTGCTGGCTGTGTAAGCACACCACGGGCGATAGCTCTTTAAAAAGTTATGAGGCCCAATTTTGCCGTAATGTTGTTTCAGGCGACGGCCCCTTCCCTGGTGTGATAGACATGTTTGGATTGGCTGGAGGGCTGATGGAGATTCGAGCGGCTTTGTTGGCAGCCAACGGTTTTGCAGCTTTTGCTCTGCCCTTCTTTGGCTATGATGATCTTCCAAAGACCTTTACAGAACAAACATTTGATTACTTTGAGGTAAGAAATTAAGTGTATTTTTTTCTGTTCACATACTGGTGCTTGTAGGCACTAGCTGCTGCTGGCGCTACAAGAGGCGTGCTCTCCATACACGCAGTATGGCGGTCCTATCACAATGACGCCATATCTTATCCGCAGTGGCCTATAATATGTTTGACCTTTTTTATTACTCTTCCCTTCTGTTCTATTACTGTTCACACCACTTCATATTTGGCCTTTAAATAATTAAACCTATATTTGTCTTTGTCAGTGTTCTGTATTAGTCATTAATGTTTTTAGCCCTGCACAAATGATCATTTTTTTTTAGAGGTGATAGGAGATTGGTTCCACATAACTCTCACTTGCTGTTGTCTTTATTTCTAGTGCTTACTTTTCTTTGTTATTTTTCTTTGCTACATGTAGCAGCACTCTCTGCCTCTTTCTTTCTTTCTTTATTTGGTGTTTAACGTCGTTTTCAACCGTTCAAGGTTATATCGCGACAGACTCTCTGCCTCACTCATGTGTTGTTTTCTTGTGATCTCAAATTATGGTTATTTGATCTTGTCACTATAATTATGACAATAAGTCAGCTTATAGACGGGCGCAGTGGCGTGGTGGTAAGACGTCGGCCTCCTAATCGGGAGGTCGTGAGTTCGAATCCCGGTCGCTGCCGCCTGGTGGGTTAACACTATTGTGACTAGCACTGCCACGGCGTTAACGTCCTGCCTGCCCAAGCTTGCCACCAAGAAACTTCCCAAAAATCAGTAACTGTAAAGAAATCTGTCTAGCAAGCTTGAATTAAGTCCAATCACCACCAAATTTTGTGTACTAATTCAAAAATGGATGCCCCGTTCAGTCGTGCTATTTATAAGTTTGTCACGCGATTTGTTTTAGCAAAGGGGGGTGAAAGGGGGGTGAAAGGGGGATAATTTGTGTTTTTTAACGTTTTTTTGTGTGTGTTTTATTTTCCACTGCTTTTTTTAAAAGTTATTTTTTAACAGAAAGTATTATTAATAATGTTATAACCAAACAAGGTGTAAAACCTATGAATTAGCTGAAATATTGTTAACATTGTACACAGAAATAAGGAGACAGTACAAAGAAACAAGTCGCGTAAGGCGAAAATACAATATTTAGTCAAGTAGCTGCCATTTTTCAGCAAGACCGTATACTCGTAGCATCGTCAGTCCACCGCTCATGGCAAAGGCAGTGAAATTGACAAGAAGAGCGGGGTAGTAGTTGCGCTAAGAAGGATAGCACGCTTTTCTGTACCTCTCTTTGTTTTAACTTTCTGAGCGTGTTTTTAATCCAAACATATCATATCTATATGTTTTTGGAATCAGGAACCGACAAGGAATAAGATGAAAGTGTTTTTAAATTGATTTGGACAATTTAATTTTGATAATAATTTTTATATATTTAATTTTCAGAGCTTGTTTTTAATCCGAATATAACATATTTATATGTTTTTGGAATCAGCAAATGATGGAGAATAAGATAAACGTAAATTTGGATCGTTTTATAAATTTTTATTTTTTTTTACAATTTTCAGATTTTTAATGACCAAAGTCATTAATTAATTTTTAAGCCACCAAGCTGAAATGCAATACCGAACCCCGGGCTTCGTCGAAGATTACTTGACCAAAATTTCAACCAATTTGGTTGAAAAATGAGGGCGTGACAGTGCCGCCTCAACTTTCACGAAAAGCCGGATATGACGTCATCAAAGACATTTATCAAAAAAATGAAAAAAACGTTCGGGGATTTCATACCCAGGAACTCTCATGTCAAATTTCATAAAGATCGGTCCAGTAGTTTAGTCTGAATCGCTCTACACACACACACACACAGACACACAGACACACACACACACACACACACACACACACACGCACATACACCACGACCCTCGTTTCGATTCCCCCTCGATGTTAAAATATTTAGTCAAAACTTGACTAAATATAAAAAACAAGCAAATCACGCATTCACTCACAGCATCCTGACTCAAATGAAACAAAACTGTAACACTCACCAAATGATGTCTAGGTAATCCATATTGAATATAAGTCACATTTTCACAACAAAGTACCAACTGTACACCTATGAACAATTCCAAAAGGATTTGAAGGCTCCAGCCATCCATTGTTATCAGTGCTGCCACGCCCCCATAGCTCCTGCACGATTCCGAGATACATGTTCGTCTAGCAGTATCACCCCCTACCACGTGTAGTTGCCGACTCGTACTAGCAACAACGGGACTGTTTCTTCCTCAATATCACTGCTATTATCGCTTTCTTGAGGCTAAAACGACACGATGTATCATGATCTACAGGATCCTCAAGATCCAACATCCGGAGAATCTCCTCCCGTGACAAGGCTCGCCTTCGATTCATTTTTTTTGTTCGAAAACACCACGCAAATCTGCATTAATTTGATCAAGCCGGAAGAGAAAACCACGTGTATCAAGGGAAACAACTCAATTTACTGCAAGCTTCAAAAACCGGGAAGCAATCACGAGTCGTGTACCTTGTATGTCTAATACTAAAATAGTCGCTTCCCGTCCGTGGGCGTTGCAGCGCTATTACTAATATAGTCGCATCCCGTCACGAAAGTGTTAAGAGTGGAGATTTTTCCGATCTCCCAGGTCAACTTATGTGCAGACCTGCTAGTGACTTAACCCCCTTCGTGTGTACACGCAAGCACAAGACCAAGTGCGCACGGAAAAGATCCTGTAATCCATGTCAGAGTTCGGTGGGTTATAGAAACATGAAAATACCCAGCATGCCTCCCCCGAAATCGGCGTATGCTGCCTGAATGGCGGGGTAAAAACGGTCATACACGTAAAAATCCACTCGTGCTAAAAACATGAGTGAACGTGGGAGTCTAAGCCCATGAACGAAGAGGAAGAAGAAGAAGTCAGCTTACAGCATTGAATTTTACTTGTTTTCTTCAGATCTCAAAGCATTGTTTTTATTTTTGCAAAGGACGCAGCAACATGGTTTGCATCACATCCGTCTATCCATCCTGAAGGTGTTGGCCTCATCGCAATTTCAGGAGGAGCCGCTGTTGGGCTGATGATGGCCTGGCACTGTCCTCAGGTGAGGCCTTGTTACTCTGGCATCTGTGGCTGTTTTGGGTACATGTACAACAGGGGAACCCCAATAATGGGAAATCTGAGAAAACCAGGTCTTAAAAGCGAGGGAGTCATAAATTATTATTAGTACATTTAAGGAGTTTATGAACTGAAAATCTGAGAAAGTATGCAGGCGTCTTAAAAAAGACGATTTTCGAAAATAACTCCGTCAGGATTATCAGCAGTCTGGAGGAGTAGGAGCCCCTAACTACAGACAGGTTTTTCACAACTTCCAGAGCACTCTCCACGCCTCCGATGGGCTGTACGTACCCCACATATAAGGTGTTTTGATCGAGGTCATGTGGGTTTGGCTTAAAGGTCAAGTGGTATTAGGAAAACACACATACTTAGCGAACACTTCCAGTGATCAGCAAGCCATCCGTGGCGATTTGTGGCTCTGATGGCTTCTTTGATTGAAAATGCCGGTATCATATCTAGTGCATGCCGCATAGCATTTACATCGGAGTTGGTTGTTCGTCCCGATCGCAGCATACAGTCTGTCGGAGGCGTGGAGAGTGCCCCGGATGTTGTGAAAAAGCTTTCTGCAGTTTCAGGGGTTCCTACTCCTTCAAACCGCCGAAAATCCTGACAAAGGTATTTGCGGAAAACGTCCATAATTGGAGTAGCCTGAAATCTAGGGGGTTCTTTAGATAGGGTTCGTCTGTAATGTCTCGATCCTTGTTTTATGCTGTATACAGCTGGTTGTTAGAATATTAATATTGAATAGCAACTAACTCATGGATGCTTATTTCTGCTGAGGTGAAAGTTTTTGTCTGTTGTAGATTTTGATAGCATACTAAACCTCGGTGCTTTCCAGATCAGGGCCTTTGTCCGCATAAATGGACCAGGATTTCATGGCTTTATGAATCTTCACCGGAAAGGAATGCTGCTAAAAAAAGGAGTTGGGTAAGTGTCCAAGAATCAAAATTGGTTAGCCGATGAAACATTTAATTGTAAACGAAAGGAATCCTTCACTCATGCATTGACCGAGCAGTCTTTCAAGTGGACAGACACTCAAATAGAAATGAGACTCAGCTAGATTTCTTTTTCTTAACTCTCATCTTCAGACCAAGGATCAGTCTTTAAAACCGAATTAAATCAGTTTTTTGTTTTGTGATTGTTTTTTTACTTCCTTTTTCATCCACTTTAAAGATTGCTAGGTCGATGTACTGGTGAATGTTTCATTGTATATATTAGTGTAATGTCCCATTTGCAAGAAAGCGAGGGTGTATATATGTGGCAGGTTTCACGGTATTGATTTCAGCCATTTCCCATTTTCTCACACTTCCAGTCAAACATAAAACTGTGAAATACTGTGAACATGGATGTTATTGTAATTAATTAGGATCAGTACCACACAAAACAAAGAAAACATTTATACGCAGAGTCTTATTTTCCATAGAAAATCAAGCGAAACGAAAGTTGCCCCCAAAACGTGAAAATCTATCAAACAAACTTGATGCAAGCCTGACTCCAGAAAGAAGACAGAAAACCACTAATACTAAATGATTTACATAAAGTTTAAACATATAACAGATTTTCACAACAAAGTTCCTTGCCTGAGGCTGTCTATATGTTTGCATGATGCTGTCCTTGATCAGAACGCCATTTTCACCTAAACCGGCCGGCGAAATGTTTTTTTTCACATTTCAAGGTCTCCATACACAAACAAAAGTCACATGTTTTGAAAGTGTATTTATGTGTGTACAAGATAAAAACAGATAAGTACTTCTTTATCATTTTTTTAATGGCAGAAATAAACTTATACTATCGATACCCCCTAATTCAGAAAACGGCAAGAAGAGCCAAGATACCTGTTTCATTAACAAGGAACACTTTTTTGTTCATAAAAAGACACTCACTCATTTTGATATAAAATAATAATCAATTGCATACATATATGAATACAGAATGTTAAACAAATCTACTTTTATTTTAAGTGGAAAAAACACACACCAAAACACACGCACATAAGTGACGCACACAAACTGAAGGCTTGCCACCAAAGACTGTGGGTACCCTAACTACTCTCCTCACATAGGGAGGGGGGAGATAGAAGGATCCCTAAACAAAGCCTGCCTCAACACGACTTTAGTAGGTAGCCGTGCCTGCTTGGTCATCCAATTATGCCATCGAAAAACAGAAACAAAGAAGAACAAGTCGCGTAAGGCGAAAATACAAAATTTAGTCAAGCTGTCGAACTCACAGAATGAAACTGAACGCAATGCAATTTTTCAGCAAGACCGTATACTCGTAGCATCGTCAGTCTACCGCTCGTGGCAAAGGCAGTGAAATTGACAAGAAGAGCGGGGTAGTAGTTGCGGGGTAGAATAGCACGCTTTTCTGTACCTCTCTTCGTTTTAACTTTCTGAGCGTGTTTTTAATCCAAACATATCATATCTATATGTTTTTGGAATCAGGAACCGACAAGGAATAAGATGAAAGTGGTTTTAAATTGATTTCGAAAATTTAATTTTGATCATAATGTTTAGATTTTTAATTTTCAGAGCTTGTTTTTAATCCAAATATAACATATTTATATGTTTTTGGAATCAGAAAATGATGAAGAATAAGATGAACGTAAATTTGGATCGTTTTATAAAATTTTTTTTTTTACAATTTTCAGATTTTTAATGACCAAAGTCATGAATTAATTTTTAAGCCACCAAGCTGAAATGCAATACCGAAGTCCGGCCTTTGTCGAAGATTGCTTGGCCAAAATTTCAATCAATTTGATTGAAAAATGAGGGTGTGACAGTGCCGCCTCAACTTTTACAAAAAGCCGGATATGACGTCATCAAAGGTATGTATCGAAAAAAAGAAAAAAACGTCTGGGGATATCATTCCCAGAAACACTCATGTAAAATTTCATAAAGATCGGTCTAGTAGTTTGGTCTGAATCGCTCTACACACACACGCACACACACACATACACCACTCGTCTCGATTCCCCCCTCTACGTTAAAACTTTAGAAGACACTTGTAAGGCAAATTTTCGCGCCGCGGTGCCGATGACGCAAATAACTCTCGCGACAAAACGATTGGTCCGTAAAGTCGCGTCATCCACCGGTTCATGAATGGCCCGTGTATAAATGGCATTCCTTCTGTTGTGATGACGTGCGCACCTCGTCATTAATGTGACTGGGAAAATCGGTCGGATTTAGGTACCCCCAAGATCTTTTGTCGGAATTAGATACCTTTACCCTACCGATCCAGAACTGCAAAGGAAACGTTAATCAAACTTCTATAATCATTGAAAAAGCTAAAAATCTGATCGAGCATGAAGAGGTAGCGATCGTGTGGTAGCGATCGTTGGCTGACAGGCGGCATATTACTTGACAAAAAGGCAACAAAAACAATAAAATCTCACCTGAAAAAAATAATCACAAATCCCGCCTTCGGCCTCAACTGTGAAAAGTGTGTAATATGTCACATACGGCATAGGATTGCCCGGAAATGACAACGAAAGTGAAAGTAGCGATCGTTGGAAACCCCGGACAGACGACGGTCGGACATTCCAAGAAATGGACACAGCGCGGAATTTCGCGAAATTTCGGTCATTGTAAATGCTTTCCTATGAAGTACAGACTATAAAGGTGTGTTTTCAATGTCAAAATAAAATCATGTTATCATTTCTTGTGGTAAAATAAGCTTACTTGGTTTATCTGTGAAGACTTAGTTTTTCGGACAGACAGCTTCCAGTTCTCGATTCGATTTTTTGTGTGCAAAATATGTAATGCAAAATTCATATTTGTGCTTTTGTTTTTGTTTGTATGGTTAGATATTGCAGCTCTGCTATCAAATATGACCATTCAGTGTGAATTGAGTGCCTTTTCGTTTCAATTTTCACATCAATGGTTGGCTTCTGTCATGCAGAAGGAAATGGCATCTGTCAGGATTCACACGATCGCTACCAAACACATGTGCATAAAATGCCAACAAAACAACTCAAACGATTTTTTTTTTCAGAATTGTATTCAAAATGACACATTTGTGAATTGCATATAAAAATAAACACTGAGAAAATTGGTTCAGCAAGTTAGAAATCAGAGCACATTGTGCAGTCAATAGAATGTCTCAATACCGTGAAACCTGCCCCATATAAAACGATTATGTGCTAGCCAGGCAAGAGCTAAAAACGCTTTTGGTTGATACCGAAATCGTCATCCTCGTGGATGCTCATCTACTCTTGCTAAATCCTAGCCTTCTTCTTGGCAAGTGGTCCACAAGAAAAGCTACTTCCTCGCTTCACTCACCATATGTCTGTCCGCTGAGAAATGGGGGTCAGATCATTTGTCCGATTTGAGTATTTTTCTTCAGTATCAAATTTTACATCTTGTACTTATAATCAGAATGAGCGCTCAGAGATTGAGTTCATGTTCTTTATAACTACAGTTGATCTTGTTTTGCAGGCTGGATATGGACAAATGTCCCGTCACAGAAGAAGGGCAAGTAATGAAAGATGGCTGGATTTTCCCAGAGGAAGATATTATCCCTGTAAGTTATATACATACTACAAATGTTTACAACTGGCTTTACTGATTGTGTATGTGATAGAATCTGCAAAAGTAACTTCAGCTTCATTTGGAGATGTAAACAAAAAGCGAGTGCATGTGGGAGTTGCAGCCCATGAATGCAGACAAATAATATCAGGAAAAAGGACTGTAGTTTTAGCCCAAAGAAGTACTTTCCCAACAGGACACTATCCCCATAATTAAAAAAAAAAGTAATCACATTTTTAGTAAATCATGGTGTGTTTTTTTAACCAGCTATGGGAGAGAGATGTACACATGCTGACCCTGATATCGGATGATGATGGTCAGTATCATCCTCATGTTGGAGACATGCACAAGAAGCTGTACCCTGAAGATCGCTGTCACCTGATAGAGGTGGTGCACTACCCGGGTGCAGGTCACCTGTTGGAACCCCTCTACACCCCGCACTGCCGCACCTGCTACAACCCCTTCTTTGGTACGGTATTTTGGAGGAGTTGAGGGACAAACGACAAAATGAAATCAGATGTGTGAATGAGTCTAAAGTGTGCATATGTGTGTGTGTGTGTGTGTGTGTGTGTGTGTGTGTGTGTACATGTGTGTGTGTGTGTGTGTGTGTGTGTACATGTGTCAGTATAGAATTATATATGTACACAATCTAGATGCACCCTTTGACTCTCAGAAGGATATTCTTATGGGTAATTTTAGAGTTTATGCTGATTTGTAATAAAATGATAGTAAGTTGAAATCGAATGATTGTAATTTTGTTATGAAATATAGCAGTTTGTAATGAAATGATACAAACCTTTAATGAAAAATTACCTTTTGTTTTTGAACAGGTCAAGACTTACTGTGGGGAGGCTATGTGAAAGAACATGCTATCGCTCAGGAAGACTCATGGCAAAGGATTCTCAATTTCATGAACAAATACCTTCCTTCATCCTCCTAGGGATTCACAAGTTTTCTTTCTCTTGTGAAAGATCTTTATGTTGACAGAGCATCGTGAACATTCACTGCCTTATCAAGAATGTCATTTGGGTTTGGCTGTCAGCAGAATGCCCAAATCTCTTTCAAACTGTGGAAAACGGCTGTAATTTTGGCAGCTCTGCCTGACTTTCCTTCTGGTGGGTAAAAGGAAACACTAGTGGCTGCCTTGAATTTTGGAAAATTACCAAAACTTGCATGGTCATTTCTGCAAATTTACCTAAGAAAATAAATCCTTGCAACATTCCTCTTGATCTTTTCAAACAGGTAAACAAAAAGAATTTTTTGGCTGAAAAATACACAGCCAAACATCAACACCAAACCAGTAATTCTGATTTTTATAACAAAAATCTAAATCTGACCTTGAGAACTGAAAACAGTATGGCACATAATCCTATATTTCAGCAGCTAAAAGTGAGTTCTGATTTCTTTCTACACTGGAATTGCGTATTAATTGTCAAAAATGTATGTATATTTGTGTGCAAGAATGCCATGAGATAAGGAATATACAAAGAAGGTGCTGTTGGGAGAGAGGGGAGGGAGTGGGTGGGAGGGAGTTGGTAGTGGAAGATGAGAGAGTCAGACACTACTGCTGGTGCCATTTGATTGGTTTGAAGTACTGTTCTTCAGTGTGTTGCAAGTAAAAGAACATATGTGTGCATGCAGCTATACTTCATAAGTATGTGTATTTAAAAAAAAAAAAAGTTTCCCCTTCGTTCATGGGCTGAAACTCCCACGTTCACTCATGTTTTTGCACGAGTGGGTTTTTACATGCATGACCGTTTTTACCCCGCTATTCAGGCAGCCATACGCTGCTTTCAGGGGAAGCATGTTGGGTATTTTTGTGTTTCTATAACCCACCGAACTCTGACATGGATTGCAGGATCTTTTTCGTGCGCAGTTGGTCTTTTGCTTGCGTGTACGCATGTAAGAGGTTCACATTTACATGTGTACATAATACTGTTTAAATCTTGAGATGTATTTTCATTTATTCCAGTGGTGCAGTCACTTTGTAAAGAGAGTCCGTTAAATCAAAATTTTGATTATCTCCCCTGCACTACTCCATAGTCTGTGTTTGAGGATAACTCTGGTGTGACCATTGTGCTTGTCTTCCCCTGCCACTGAAAACGTCTGTCTTGTGTAGGGATACAAAATTTCTAATCTATAATGCAATTTTTGTATTAAACATTTAAAGTTTAGTATTTTGGAATCTTCTCCTATGTTATTAATGAATATTTATAGTATTTTGAGGCACTGAAAGTTTGAGTGCAAAGAACTAGTTTTGTCTGGCTACAGGATAAGACAGTGCTTATCTTGCAATTCTTGAACTTTTCCCCCCATTTTCGGCCACTTCTCCCATTGACTCCAAGAGAGGAGCATGGTTTAGTGATGAGGATCGTGACTTTTTCCATACGTCTGCTTTGACAGAACTTAAGGTGTTACGAGTGTGTTCGGGTTGCGGTTCTTGCTCATGTTTATACTCACTGAGTTACTTCCCTTGGATCTGGATCTGGATCTGGATCTGGATAACCCGCCTGGGTTGGTGGTTTGCGGGTGCGAATGCGTATACGCACGGTTCAGTGTGCTTTCGCGAAAGGGTGTGTCATATGCACGGCTAGAACTAAGATACTTCTTGATTTCAGTAAATAGTTTCATTACATGTCAACTAGTTCGTTTTTAAATGATTTTTTAGAGATCGCCAAATGGTATTGTGTGAATAACATCATTCGATCGATTGTACGCACGGCGCCGTGCTTCTAGTAGCTCAGTCCATTCCTTCTTTCCGGTGTGGAAACAGACGTGTTTCTGGCGAAAGAATCGGCGTTTTCAACTCGCCATATCTTCATATTCATTCGGACTAGAACAACGAAATATAAATTTCTTGTAAAAAAAATCCCGAGCCTTGCGACTCTGGTAGTCATTTTCTTACGCGAAGCGGCCTTTGGTAGGTACGACAGTTTTAGTCACCCAAGTATATATCTAAAACGCACGTGGACGAGTTTTCAATGGCGTATTTGAAGTCTGTGAATGTTGTGATTACAAATCATTTCGGGGCACCCCTCAGTCTATACGTACAGACAAACAAATTGCATGGAACGAAAGTTGAGAGGCTGGACTGTAAGTTGTTGTTTTGACTTCTACAAATCTCGCAGGTCTTTTATGCAAAACAGACTCAAAATTGCATTGTTCACGCAAGTGTAGATGACGAGACTATCGAAGGAATGGAATACACTTGCCTATACAGATATAAAAGACAGACACTGTCTATTTATATCTATGACTTACCCTAGCCCATATGTTAGAATAAAGAACATACTTTGCTCTTTTGAATGATGTATGATTTGGCACTGTACACAGGATTTTAGACCTGCCCCCGAAGTGATTTTTCCATAACCCCGTCAAAATGCTCACTCTGTTTTGGCCGTAAAAAGCGCCCAAATGAAGTCAATTTCTAACCTGTGTCGTGTGTTCGAAGGAGTACATCTCAGCGATGCCATTGCCTTGCAACCTCAAAGAAATATATTTTAATAACCCGCTAAATGAACGGTTTTTTAGTGTGAAATAAAAGCCGGAGATTTGCTTCGTTTCTTTGCTGCGACACAAAACCAAAACCAACTATAGATCTGCGGTAACATTATGAGTTCGTTTTCGACATTGCAGTGAAGTTGCGTGGATCTTCGACGATTCCCGTTCGGTTTAATGTGGATAGAGCTTTGATTGGATGTAACTGCTTTGAAAAGTTACAACATGAGTCCTTGGGATCGATGTTTTTCGGTAAACTTCTTCGTATCCTTGACTTTACTTTTGACTTGAACAGATCCAGATCGGCTGGGGCTGTTGATCGCCTACACAGATCTATACCGAGAGGCATAAATTCCGCAAACTGATCTTTAAAAAATCACAAAAAATCAACTCAGTGGTGAATGTTTTCAATGTTTGAATATTTTATTTATTGGCCATTTTAGTGTTTAAAAACCTTCGCTTTATTGATTTTTAATAGAACATCATGAAATGACAATTTTTCATAAAAAGTGACTGAGTCCAAGCGCAATGATTTCGGAAAACGTTCAGTGTTCATCACGTTCAATGCTTTGGCCAGCTCTAAGCATCCCAATCGCTTGCTGTCTCTCTCCTTCATCAAGTCGTGGCATGATTGCGATATCTGATACAGCCAAACAGCCAGTTGCATTGTATAGGGCCACACACTATCTTTTTTACGTTATTGTCTCCCGTTCAGCCCATTGTCTTTATTAGCACAGTGAGCTGTGACTGGATCAGCAATACTGCAAAGGGCACGCTGACAGCGTGAAACATTTGCTCCGACACTCAAGATGTCAACTACAAATTACAGGTTCAATCTGATTTTCGTTTGAGAGCAAAATCGTTCAATGCACTATTTGCAGAATTTATGCCTTTCAGTATATATATGAAGTTGACTCGACACGGCGAACCGCCGAATCCGTGCCCTCTCGTCGGTCCTACCCCCAAATCCCTTACCAGCCTCAGACCCCACCTCACCATTCTAACCTCACTGGCGTACTATGTGTGAGTATCCCTTCCTCATGAAAGAGAAAGTGGAGAAAGGGGAAAAATGAAGAAATGGGGTTTTTTTGACAAATTTTTCTAAGTCCAAAAAAGATGAGAAATATTCATAACAAATTCAGTTTTGGGTCTTTTTCAAATCTGTTTGATGCATCTTTTCTGTGACCATTGTGGCTATGCACTGACACACAAATAAGTGGAGAAAAGGGAGAAATGAAGATTTTTCTTACTGCACAACAGTCAGGGATTAGTGTTACATGTTTACATGTACATTGTCAAGAGGTCAAAACAAATTTTAAAAGCTGTTGAACACTGCACTAGTGTTGCTCTAATCAAGGCGAGTCTGGAACAATAGGTCCACCCCACCAAAAAGTGAACATGGAATTAGTTATGATTTTTTGGCTTGGGTACGGCCAAGTGAACAAGGTAGGAAAGGTTAGAAATAGTCATAACAAGTTCACTTTTGGGTCTTTTTCAAATCTGTTTGCTGCATCTTTTCTGTGACCATTGTGGCTATGCACTGACACTCAAAAAGGTGGAGAAAGGGGAAAAATGAAGATTTTTTTCTTACTACACAACAGTCAGGGATTGTTGACATGTACATTGTCAAGAGGTCAAAACAAATTTTAAAAGCTGTTGGACACTGCACTAGTGTTGCTCTAATCAAGGCGAGTCTGGAACAATAGGTCCACCCCACCAAAAAGTCAACATGGAATTAGTTATGATTTTTTTTGCCTTTTTGCTTGGGTACGGCCAAGTCAAAAAGGTGAGAGGGGTTACAAATAGTCATAACAAGTTCAGTTTGGGGTCTTTTTCAAATCTGTTTGCTGCATCTTGTCTGTGACCATTGTGGCTATGCACTCAAAGTCAAAAAAGTGCAGAAAGGTGACAAATGAAGATTTTTCCTTCTTTCAAGACAATGTGTGATTTGGCACATTTTGCCTCAGTCTTTATCAAGAGCCTGTCTAACCCACTTTGAAGCTGTTAGAGACTGCAGTAGTGTTCCTTACATCAAGGCGAGTGCACAATGGTGCATTTCGACCCCCCCTCCCCCTAATGTTCACTTTAATATCAATAAATCAATAGATATTCAGTCACAGTTTAACTAACTCATTCACCCTCATCACTCACTCATCCATCCATCACAACAACACTGTTTGATGCACAAACTGCCTGCCTTCCGCACTGGGAAGCCGCTTCGCTTCGCAACAACAACAACACTGAAAACTCGCCGGGAAATACCCCCACCACACGTGTCACACGTGTGCTTGTTTCTTCCGACTAATATCAATTTTGGAGAAAAAAAAGGACAAAACTGGATGAAAAATTCTACGGCCCCAGCAATCTCATTACTCTGAAAGGGGAACCGGAAGTGGCTGGTCCTCAGGTTTCAAAGTTGACCGATATTCCCACTAAAGTGACCTAGATCCAAAGCCAGCCATCCATTAGAATGTAGGTCCGTGCTCCCACAGTCCAATGCCGCGAATTGTTGTTACAGCCCCTGACTTTTTTATGTACGGAATCCGGTAGTCTTTTTGTTGTTGTTAAATAATTATATTGCCAAACGTTATGACATTTTGAGATAATTGAACAAGTTTCAATACACATTGGCTGAGCACCTGTGTGCTCAAAGGAAATGTCGCTTGTTTTTATCAAAAACTAATTTTCAATGGTCATTCGTGCAAACCGTCACACAAACATGCGTGCCTCTGTGCCTCTGTGAGTATGCGTGTGGCTGCTTTCATAGTTAGGGTGCAGGCGTTTTAATCATTTACCCCACACCAAAAGCCCCCCCCCACACCAACCCCCCCCCCCCACACACACACACACCCCGATACCTGTCAAATTCCCTGAGAATGCATGAACAATTCCGTTACCTCAGATCATCACCAGGAAAAATTCCTCCGCATCCAAAATATCAGGACTTTAGATATCAGATACCGACTTTATGTAATGCGCTTCAAAATCATATTCGCAAAGAGAGAGAGAGAGAGAGAGAGAGAGAGAGAGAGAGAGACAGAGACAGAGACAGAGAGAGAGAGAGAGAGCTGGACACGAAGAAGGGAAGCTACAATCGCCCCAGGCCATATATATTATATATGTGTGTGTGTGTGGTGTGCGATTCATAGAAATTTACTGGACAGATCTTCATGAAACTTTGCACACAAATGTTCCGACCCCCAACCCTTCACCCTGATTCAAACTCATGTATCACAAGTCCAGCGCTCCCAAATTATTTCTTTTTATCATTTTTGTCAGTCAAGATAATGGGGGTGGGGTTGGTACGGGAATAATTGTGAAGCAGACAATAAGGCAACAACTTATTTTGTTTACAGGTATTGTATATGTATACAGTGAACTTAGCTGTGTTCAAGTTTAGTTATGTTTCTGTCGAGCGAATTTTTTTAAATACGTTTTTACTACTAAAGGAGTGATAATTTTATGTGTACGCCCTCGAGAAACCTCGATCATTTTCTGAAAATGCACGTTGATAAGTACCGTTTTATGATAAAGTTATACTCTCCATTCATTTATATACACAAACTAATGTTTCATTTATTATTTGTAGAGCTAAATATGTCAGTCGGGATCATGTTAAGAATCGCAGTGTTTTTCGCAAAATCGTACTTGACAACCCCCAGTAAAAAAATTCTAAAACAAAAGTTAATACGTCAACCTCTTTTTTTCTTTGCACAGATGTGTCCATATTGCTTAGAGGAACCTGTGCACAAAATGTGTAATGTTTCTTTCACGCGATTTGAACACACAAGTAACCCCTTAAGAATCGCAGTGTTTTTCGCAAAATTGTACTTGACAACCCCCGGTAAAAAAATTCTAAAAAAAAAATTAATACGTCGACCACCTTTTTTCTTTGCACAGATGTGTCCATATTGCTTAGAGGAACCTGTGCACAAAATGTGTAATGTTTCTTTCACGCGATTTTTTTTTAAATACGTTTTTACTACTAAAGGAGTGATAATTTTATGTGTACGCCCTCGATAAACCTCGATCATTTTCTGAAAATGCACGTTGATAAGTACCGTTTTATGATAAAGTTATACTCTCCATTCATTTATATACACAAACTAATGTCTCATTTATTATTTGTAGAGCTAAATATGTCAGTTGGGATCATGTTAAAAATCGCAGTGTTTTTCGCAAAATCGTACTTGACAACCCCCAGTAAAAAAATTCTAAAAAAAAAGTTAATACGTCGACCCCCTTTTTTCTTTGCACAGATGTGTCCATATTGCTTAAAGGAACCTGTGCACAAAATGTGTAATGTTTCTTTCACGCGATTTGAACACACAAGTAACCCCTTAAGCTGTACTGTTAGTCTACATAGACGACCTTCTGATCTATAGCGAGAACCTTGAGAACTTCGGAAGAGTGTGGACGTATTTTGTTGTGTGCTCCACTAACTCAGGAGATGTAGTCAACTTTGTATTGTGGCTTGTAGCCACCGGCTTCGGTCGGTAGGCGAAGTGGAGGAGAGAAGAAGATGTTAAACACAGGAATAAAGTTTGCCATGCCAGTATTCTGCTGTTCAGTGTCACAATGTCATATGTTGTGTCCGTGAGAGATTGAGTCCAGAGCGAGTCCGTAACACATCAACATCAAGAGAAGAGAAACAAAACATTCTTTTCCTATTCTGCTGTTCAGTGAAATTGACAAGAAGAGCGGGGTAGTAGTTGCGCTGAGAAGGATAGCACGCTTTTCTGTACCTCTCTTTGTTTTAACTTTCTGAGTGTGTTTTTAATCCAAACATATCATATCTATTATGTTTTTGGAATCAGGAACCGAAAAGGAATAAGATGAAAGTGTTTTTAAATTGATTTCGAAAATTTAATTTTGATCATAATTTTTATATTTTTAATTTTCAGAGCTTGTTTTTAATCCAAATATAACATATTTATATGTTTTTGGAATCAGAAAATTATGAAGAATAAGATTAACGTAAATTTGGATCGTTTTATGGGGCGGGGATGTAGCTCAGTCAGTAGCGCGCTGGATTTGTATCCAGTTGGCCGCTGTCAGCGTGAGTTCGTCCCCACGTTCGGCGAGAGATTTATTTCTCAGAGTCAACTTTGTGTGCAGACTCTTCTCGGTGTCCGAACACCCCCATGTGTACACGCAAGCACAAGACCAAGTGCGCACGAAAAAGATCCTGTAATCCATGTCAGAGTTCGGTGGGTTATAGAAACACGAAAATACCCAGCATGCTTCCTCCGAAAACGGCGTATGGCTGCCCAAATGGCGGGGTAACAAACGGTCATACACGTAAAATTCCACTCGTGCAAAAAACACGAGTGTACGTGGGAGTTTCAGCCCACGAACGCAGAAGAAGAAGAAGAAGAAGAAGATCATTTTATAAAAAAATTATTTTTTTTACAATTTTCAGATTTTTAATGACCAAAGTCATTAATTAATTTTTAAGCCTCCAAGCTGAAATGCAATACCGAAGTCCGGCCTTTGTCGAAGATTGCTTGGCCAAAATTTCAATCAATTTGATTGAAAAATGATATGAGGGTGTGACAGTGCCGCCTCAACTTTTACAAAAAGCCGGATATGACGTCATCAAAGACATTTATCGAAAAAATGAAAAAATTGTCCGGGGATATCATACCCAGGAACTCTCATGTAAAATTTCATAAAGATCGGTCCAGTAGTTGAATACCAGACGTTTCGCACCTTTGACGGTTCGCACTTCAGACGATTCGCACTTAATCTACAATTTGGACATGACGTTTCGCACTTTTTTTGTCTTTTCGCACATTTTACTTATAACGTTTCGCACTTTTCAGAATGACGTTTCGTACTTTTTTCCAAGATGTGCGAAACGTCATTGTCATATATATTTAACTAGATGAATACCCGCTTCGCCGGGTAGCCGGCTTCGCCTGGAAGAAGTAGAGCCGAGTGGCGCACTGTACGCCGGCTTCGCCGGGTGAGTGGCGCACCATACGCGATTGACGCCACACGAAGAAAAACTTCTAAAAATAGTAACGGGAATATGGATTGAGCGTTGTGGACAGTGACCTTCTAAAATTAGTAACGGGAATATGGATTGATGCCACACGAAGGAAGGGAGATAAACGCAAAACACCGGAGAAGATAAGGAAGAGTTACTGGGAATGGATCTGGGAAGATGAACAGAAAAACCAAAATCGGTTCAACGCTGCGCTGAATTTTCAACACGTGCTCTCAGCGCGCAGCGCTGAACACTTAACCGATTTTGGTTTTATGGTTTTTCTGTACATCCATTCCCAGTAACTCTTCCTTATCTTCTCCAGTGTTTTGCGCGTTTATCTCCCTTCCTTCGTGTGGCGTCAGTCGCGTACGGAGCGACACTCTTCGCTGGGTACCCGGCGAAGCGGGGTATTCGGCTTTGCTTCTTCCCGGTGCTGTTCTAATAAACCGGATTGAAATAGTGAAACAGTTTGAGACAGGCGGACGAAGCACAATCATGTGCACGCTGGTGTCAGTATGCCGATCGAAAAAGGTCTTCTTCCGTAGAGGACTCAAAGGGAGAGACCAGCGCAAAACAACACCAAAATCGCTCACCTATGACGATTCGCACCTTAGGCCCAAAAAAATAATAGGTGTGGTTACGGTAACATAGCCGAAAAAAATAGGGTAGGAAGGTAGGCAATCACTTTTTTTTTTTTACTTTTTTTTTCTAATGTGTACAAATTAAACCTACTTGACAGGGAAATAAGTGTGCGACTCGGGCGCTTTCGCTTTCATTGCGTTTTCTGCACTGGTTTTCTTGTGTGGTTTTTTTTTTTGACAAATGTAATAAAAAGTTATAGGGTCGGCCCCTAAAAATAGGGTAGGTCGGGTTACCGTAACCACACCTATTTTTTTTTTAGGCCTTATTATGCTGACGATTCGAACTTTTTCCTTGTGACGATTCACCTATCACTATGACGATTCGCACCTGATGCTGACGATTCGAACTTTTTCCTTGTGACGATTCGCACAAGTGCGAATCATCAAAGTGCGAAACGGCGAAAGTGCGAAACGTCTGTATACTGTAAGAGAAACCGTGACTATCAAAAGGGTTGTGAATACCAAGACAGCAGACGTAAATAATATAGGGAAGGAGTGACGCAATGGAAATGACGTACAGATTCTCGACTAAGGAAAGTTCGCAGTTTATCAGAGAAATCAGATCCAGACCATAGATATCCCAATACACATGATGATCCAGACAGACGTTACGTCGCCCCGCAAGGGATCCCCGTATCAAGTAAGTCTCTTGGTAGAACATGGTCGCCAGTGCTTAGCTTGCCGTTCCAGTAGAACATGGTCGCTAGGAACGGACGGCCATACTATAGGTATGTTACAAAGTGCGCACGCAGCTCAATTTTTGACGTCATTGAAAATGACCCCCCATTTTCTGATCACTCACACTGGCTCAGTTTTGGCGTCCTCTTTTCTATTCTTTTCCAAATTTACATCACATGGGCACCCTGTCGAAGACGTAGAGCACATTCTTGACTTTAAGATTGAGAAAGATGGCGAGTCCAACACTGTCGAGCTCGCCGGCCAGAATATCGGGCGAAGAAGACACACAAGAGGTACTTTTATAAAACAATTTATAGCCTTTGAACTCTTATGAGACCCCTCTGAACAGTTAGTTTGACCATTTTCCTGCTGTTTCCCAAAGTTTCAAGTCGATAAAGCGATGCGAAGTACCTTTTAACGGATGCGCCGCTTTGCGCCCGGATTGTCACCATCCAACATGGCGGTCGGTAAAGTTCGTCTGCTCTTAGTTTCATACTAACTTACTAAAAAAAATTTAAAAAAAAACATTTTTTTTTATTTTATGGAGGTCTCCCTATTGACGTCATCACTTCGTGCGCACCGGGGTTTGGAGGGCAAGAGGTCACCGCGCCGCTTAGCGAAAACATGGAAGCGTGGTGCCGATCGCGAAGTTTCGCTGCGGCGATTCCGTATTTGCGTCGACGATTTGGTTAAATTTCATTCAAGAATGTGAATACTTGTTGCATAATGTTTCCTTTTTATCCGACACCTGAAAGACAGTATTAATTTGATTTGATGGGGTTGTTATGTACAACTAGAAACACATTTTTCATTGTCTGCGATGTTCTGCCTAGCATGTGTGTACAGTTTTATGCAATTCGACTGAAATGTGTGATTGAAAAAAAAAAATGCAACACTATTTACTTTTGATCTCAAGTCTGAATCTTTTTTTTTTTTAATTGGACCAATGTGCAGTTTTATGTTATTTTTGTATTTGACTGGTATCTACCTGATTTGAAACTGTTTACAGTGATGCTAAACCTGAACAGAACTGTGTAGAGTTACTTTTATGTTTTTTGACAAGTGTGTGATTTTAAACAAAAACAACACTGTTTATGTGGATGCCAAACCTGAAACACAGTATTAATTTGACTTATGTATCTGTATGACTTGTGCTGGCGTGCATGTGTGTAGTTACTTTTTTTGCTTCCTGGCTCAAGTGTGTATTATTCAAAACATTTTTCTAGGGCTCAACATTATTCCTTATTTGATTTTGAGATCTGATGCTAAGTGTGTGGGTGTGTGTACAGTTCTTTTCTTTTTTACACTTTGACGGTATTGATGTGTAAACTGTTACCATTCATTGATTCTAACCCTCAACAGCAGTATTAATTTGGCTAATGATTGGAAACACTAATTCACTTATTGTCTGAGATGTGCTTTTTGACTGAAGTGTGCAATTTGAAACAGATTCAACACTGCTTATGTTGATGCCATAGCTTTTTGACTGAAGTGTGTGCCTTAATCAGTGCTGGTTAGCATGTCTTTACAGTTTATGATTTTTTATTTTTGAGTCACTTGAGAAAAAGTGACTCTATGTAATCGGTCAGTGTTAGTCTGTCCGGCCGGCCGTCCGGCCGGCCGTCCGTAGACACCACCTTAACGTTGGACTTTTCTCGGAAACTATCAAAGCGATCGGGCTCATATTTTGTTTAGTCGTGACCTCCAATGACCTCTACACTTTAACGATGGTTTCGTTGACCTTTGACCTTTTTCAAGGTCACAGGTCAGCGTCAAAGGAAAAATTAGACATTTTATATCTTTGACAAACTTTTCTCGGAAACTATCAAAGCGATCGGGCTCATATTTTGTTTAGTCGTGACCTCCAATGACCTCTACACTTTAACGATGGTTTCGTTGACCTTTGACCTTTTTCAAGGTCACAGGTCAGCGTCAAAGGAAAAATTAGACATTTTATATCTTTGACAAAGTTCATCGGATGTGATTGAAACTTTGTAGGATTATTCTTTACATCAAAGTATTTACATCTGTAGCCTTTTACGAACTTTATCAGAAAAACAAGGGAGATAACTAGCCTTTTCTGTTCGGCAACACACAACTTAACGTTGGGCTTTTCTCGGAAACTATAAAAGTGACCGGGCTCAAATTTTATGTGAACGTGACTCATTGTGTTGTGAATAGCAATTTCTTCCTGTCCATCTGATGCCTCATATAATATTCAGAACTGCGAAAGTGACTCGATCGAGCGTTTGCTCTTCTTGTTTATTTAAGCATGTGATTTTAGTAAGAACTAATAAATACCTTGACAAGTGTGTGCTTTAAAACAGAAACATAACTTCTGTGGATGCCAAACCAGAAAAACAGTATTAATTTTACTTATGTATCTATCTGATTTGTGCTGGCAGGAATGTGTGTAGTTACTTTTTTGTTTTTGCTTTCTGACTGAAGTGTGTATTATTGAAAACATTTTCAAGGGCTCAACACTGTTCCTTATTTGATCTTGAGATATGATGCTTAGTATGTGGGTGCATGTACAGTTCTTTTCTTTTTACACTTTGACAGTATTGATGTGTGAACAGTTATTGTTCATTGATTCCAAACCTCAACAGCAGTATTAATTTTACTAATGATTGAAACACCGATTCACTCGCTTTTTGACTGAAATGTGCAGTTTGAAACAAGATTCAACACTGCTTATGTTAATGCCATAGCTTTTTGACTCAAGTGTGTGCCTTAATCAATGCTGGTTAGCATGTCTGTATAGTTTATGCTTTTTTTATTGAAGCATGTGATTTTAGTAAGAACTAATAAATACATTGTTGTTGCCGTAACGTTTTTGTTCTTAAGACTTTTTTTTTTAAGCTTGCGTGTGTCTTATCTGAGACATTTCTTAATTGGGAAGAATCTGGTGAGTGATTGTCAGAATGAGTGTGTATCTGTGTAATGGCTCCTTTGTTTAGTCAACAAAGTTAATATGTTGAGCCCAGCTGTCCTAAACGGAAAAATATGTGTCTGGTTTGTCTCAAAACAGTAACGTTTCACAAAATTGAACAAAACTGTTGAAAACACACCTACTGGAGCTAACAAAGGCAGAGATTAGGTACAAATCAAAAGTAATGTGTTAAATATCACACTCACACCAGTTTCACATTCACAGAGTGACAGATTGGTAAAAATTAAAATACATATAATGTGTTCAACGCTTTATTTAACTGAACTGTCATTGTCAACATATATATAAAAATTAAAAACAAAAAACACGTAACACTGAATTCAGGGAAATTTTTAGTTACTGTCTTCAGCAGCACTAAAGTAAAAAGAAATAGAAAAAATAAAAAAGAAGAACAAAAAACACACACACACATTACACATTTACAGGTTCACAATAAATGTTCTAAGGTAATATCAAAGTAAGCACTAAAGCAGACACCAGACTTGATCCCAAAAAGGAAAAAAGAATCGCTTCTCCTAACATAAACATACAAAGTTAGAAATACCATTTCTCGAATAACAATGAAATGAAAACTCACACACACTGAAGCAGAAATAATAGGTAATCTAAAACTAAAGAGCTTCACACATAAACATACAAAGTTAGAAATAGAACTACAAGTTCTTGAATAATAACAAAATGAAAACTCATGCACACACTCCCGAATCATCGAGCGGCGCACTGACGCTAGCCGTTCCGCTTCTTGCCCTCCAAACCATTTCTGCGTATCACGTGACACCGCTCCGAAGTACGCATAAGGGAGACCTCCATAGTTGTTTAATAGAGCTCTGAACCTTTCTTTTGATACCAAATTGAACAATATTGATAAACAAATGTGTGGGTTACAGTTAATTTTAGCTGAGAAATGTCAAAAATGGTTTCAATTTATCCTCTTTGCCTCTATTACGAATTTTATTACTTTAAAAATTCATAACTCGGGTTACACTTATCCAATCTCAAAGTTATATATACCATTAAAATGCTGATTTTCTGCTCTTTCAAGTGATATAGATCAAAATGTTAAATGAAGATTTTGAATTTTTTTGTAACATACCTACATACTAGTCAAGGACTTGCGATGGGGCAATCCCGTAAAACCCGTGTAAAATATTACAATACCCTCGATTCCCCCTCTATGTTAAAACATTTAGTCAAAACTTGACTAAATGTAAAAAGGAAGAAGAAGAAACAACAACTTGAAACAAGAAAAACACTAGCCCTCTCCACAAAGAAAACTTGAGAATCCAGCAGAAGTTGCAGGAACGCACTCTCTCTCTCTCTCTCTCCCCCCTCTATCTCGCTCTCCCCCTCCCTCCCTCCCTCTCTATCTCTTACTCGCTAATACCATAAATATTATATATGTATTCTTAAACGGATTTTTGTTCTGATGTACAATTTTCATTCAATTTTCTTTTCATGTTTGCTTGCTCGTTTTCATTTAAACTGTACAATAGCCGCCATTTATATGTACTTTCTAAAAACTGTAAACACCACTATACGCATTATGCTTGTTGTTGTTTACTCAATATGCGTTTACTCAATAATGCACAAACGTTAAATAAAACAGTTTAAACCAAGATTAAATGTTCAGTGAAAGACGGTACTTCCAGCTGTCGGAGTACCGCAAACCACATTGTGAAACGAAAGGCGAATGTCAAAGGGAAGTAACTGCACCGTCTTTCGTTTTCAGAGGTCAGAGGCCATCGTCGACAAGTTGGTGTTCGAGCGAATGTTGTGTGTAACAGGCGATTTGACGTTTGTTGTTGTTGTGTTTTGCAAACATGGCAGCATGAAGATGGGTATGTGCTTGTTCTGATGGTCCGTTTGCAGTTTTCAGGTACCCTTGTTTGAACGTGCCCATTCACCCCCCCCCTTCTCTCTCTCTCTCTCTCTCTCTCTCTCTCTCTCTCTCTCTCTTTTTCTGTCTGTCCCTCGTCTGTCTTTCTGTCTGTCTCTCTCTACGTACACCCGAATTAGGCCGCATGCATCAGTTCCACGATAATGTCAATCTTAAACAGTTTTAGGCTATGTACAAATATACTTTCGGATCGCTTTGCAGTACCTAAAAGATAACAGTAAAGCATAGACCTATGAAATATAGATCCCTGAGTAAAGTAACGAAGTACTGTTTTTACTTGAACATAAAATGAATTTGTTACTGTTAGACAGTTTGTTAAACCGTGTGATCGTGTTTGTTAAGAGGTATTTTGACCAACAGACTTAGTGTGACAATGGTAAGCAGGGATCGACTCTCTATAATAGTAAGTAGGGCTGATGGGGTCTATGTCACCAAAAGAGTGGGATTCCCTGTAGGTGGAGTTCCTGTAGGTGGATTCCCTGTATACAGGAAATACCACAGGGTGGAGTTCCTGTAGCATTTTGCTGATCTCGCTGAAAGTCACGTGATGCTCAGCGACATCGGTAGAATTTGATGTTTTTCGATCTTTTTTGATATTTCTTAGAAATTTGAGTATGGTTTGCAAGTTTTATTGAAAAACTCCACCCTGTGGGATTCCCTGTATACAGGGAATCCACCTACAGGAACTCCACCTACAGGGAATCCCACTCTTTTGGTCGACATAGTCTCATAGACCTCTTCAGCGTAAGTATGGGCTATATCTACAGATAGCCCCTGAAATTGACGGCAGGTAAATGAAATTGAAAGAAACTAGATCGAGTAAACATATTTTAAGATTCATTCAGCATGAGTGTGAACCTCACAGAGATTGAGTTGCATGGGGAAATTGCCTAAGTATGATATTACTCATGGATGCACCATGCAGGGTTACTTATATTAGTGATCTGTGAACAACTGTTTAGTGTCACAGTGATACCTGTGTGGGAAGGGCTGTAGTGTTCATGGTCCCAGACTCGCACACGCATGTCTTCTACATTGCATAGACCAGTCAATGCAGAGGCTTCCAATTGCTTCTTTATTCTCCGCATTCAAGCAACCCGGATGTTACGTCACCATATATGTCATATTACCATAACATAGAGCAGAGACATACATACATCTATGTCTCTGCATAGAGATACTTCAATCACACCTTATAAGGACCAGCTAAGAATATCTCCACTTTGCAGGTGGCCTGTCATATGACAGGTATACATTTTGTTTACGATAATTAGTTAAAAAGCCACAACAGATAGTATTCTTTTATGGGAGGTGCATGTCCTCATTGGAGTTCACCATTCATTTTGCAACTGTAATTATATATATATACACACCCTTTCTTTACTCCGGTAGCTGCAAGGCGGCTCCGCCAACTGGAGCCTATTCTTCAGAGATGCTTGCAGCAGTCATTTTCTACCCAGCCTGCCCAGTCAGGGCTCATTAAGGTCACTCCCAAGGTCAGCCTCTTCACAGACAAAGTTCACATCAAGGTTCAAGGTCTCCCAAGCAAGGCCAAGGTCACACTCCATGCCATGACGGAACATGAGTGGCGGAGGAAACCAGCGCAGTTTGTGTCGTGCAGTCATTATGTTGCCAGACACAGTGGAGAGGTGGATCTTCAGAAAGACGGCTCTGTCGGAGGGACATATACAGGTGGGAAGTTGAGAGAAACATATTTATAACATATTGTGTTGAAAATTACTTTTCCAATCTATAGGCACAGAAAAAAAATCTTTCCCCCCCAAAATAAGAAGAAAGTCTTTCTAGCTGTTGACCATGACACATGAGTTTCCTATAGTAATAACACATGTAATATAGACATTTTATATTACAGTCGAACCTGCCCTTAAGACCACCTGTCAATAAAGACCACCTGCCCATTAAGACCACCCCAAAGGATCCCTGACGGTCTTTACGACTATATAAATCACCTGTTTAAAGAGACCACCTGTCTAAAGAGACCACTTCTGCTCAGTCCCTTGGGTGGTTTCTTTAGACAGGTTGGACTGTACCAGCCAAAAAAACCCAAAGAAACTGGTCTTTCTATTTCAAAAACATGAGTTTATAATTTAGCCATGCATGAAGCCGGTGTGGTGATGTAACGATCACAAGAAAGTCAAGATGGAGACATAACATACCACAATAAAACTGAGGGTTGTGTGAGTCAAGATCATTCTGAACGCCTCTCTTTTTGCATGCTCATCTAAAGAACAGCTTCTTTGTCTGACTCTGAGTAAGCATACTGTAATGCCCCCTCATACACCATCAGAAAAGCAAACCCAAAAGAGGTGGGGTTGAAAATTAGCCTGTGATTGTTGCTCAGATAGAGACAGCGGTACCTGCCGAAAGTGTCTCTAAATATGATAAATTGACCTGTCATTTCAGCTATATTTTGATAAACTTGATAGACAGAGGGACAACAGAAGATGTCCTTTAAAGGGGAGTATCATGTCATCGCAGGGGCCTCACATCACAGTGCCACAGTATGTAAATTATATTGCGAAACAAAAAGAAAGAAACAAGTCGGGTAAGGCGAAATTACTACATTTAGTCAAGCTGTGGAACTCACAGAATGAAACTGAACGCACTGCATTTTTTCACAATGACCGTAGTCCGCCGCTCGTGCAAAAGGCAGTGAAATTAACGAGTCTGTTTAGCGCGGTAGTGGTTGCGCTGTGCTGCATAGCACGCTTTTCTGTACCTCTCTTCGTTTTAACTTTCTGAGTGTGTTTTTAAATCCAAACATATCATATCTATATGTCTTTGGAATCAGGAACCGACAAGGAATAAGATGAAATTGTTTTTAAATCGATTTCGGAAATTTTATTTTAATCATAATTTTTATATTTTTAATTTTCAGAGCTTGATAACATATTTATATGTTTTTGGAATCGGAAAATAATGAAGAATAAGATGAACGTAATGGGCGGGGATGTAGCTCAGACGGTAGCGCGCTGGATTTGTATCCAGTTGGCCGCTGTCAGCGTGAGTTCGTCCCCACGTTCGGCGAGAGATTTATTTTTCAGAGTCAACTTTGTGTGCAGACTCTCCTCGGTGTCCGAACACCCCCGTGTGTACACGCAAGCACAAGACCAAGTGCGCACGAAAAAGATCATGTAATCCATGTCAGAGTTTGGTGGGTTATAGAAACACGAAAATACCCAGCATGCTTCCTCCGAAAACGGCGTATGGCTGCCTAAATGGCGGGGTAAAAAACGGTCATACACGTAAAATTCCACTCGTGCAAAAAACACGAGTGTACGTGGGAGTTTCAGCCCACGAACGCAGAAGAAGAAGATGAACGTAATTTTGGATCATTTTATAAAAAAATAATTTGAATTACAATTTTCAGATTTTTAATGACCAAAGTCATTAATTAATTTTTAAGCCTCCAAGCTGAAATGCAATACCAAAGTCCGGCCTTTGCGAAGATTGCTTGGCCAAAATTTCAATCAATTTGATTGAAAAATGAGTGTGTGACAGTGCCGCCTCAACTTTTATAAAAAGCCGGATATGACGTCATCAAAGACATTTATCCAAAAAAATGAAAAAAATGTCTGGGGATATCATACCCAGGAACTCTCATGTAAAATTTCATAAAGATCGGTCCAGTAGTTTACTCTTAAATTTAAACGCTCTACACACACACATGCACAGACAGACACACACACAGACACACATATATACACCACGACCCTTGTCTCGATTCCCCCTCTATGTTAAAACATTTAGTCAAAACTTGACTAAATGTAAAAAGAAATGGGTCTTTCTATTTCGAAGACATGAGTTATTTGTAATGCACAGCAGCACAGATAGGCATCTGTGATTGATTTTTGTGTATTGCTGAGGAAGAGATAATGATGTTTCATTCTGTTCAGGTGTGGAACCAATGGGGCTGTTCTGGAGCATGCAGCCATGTCCATCCGGCCCTCAGAACATTCGTATGGTTGTGAAGAACGTGGAGCGTCCAGTTCTGTACAAACTGTCCGTCTACCTGGGACACTTACCACTGTCTGACCTCCATATGAACAACATACAGCACAAGCCTTTGTCTGCATTGGAGGTGGAGAGAGTGGTGATGCCGTCCAACGTTAGAAGAATACCTGTGAAAGAGGGAACGGTGAGGGGAACTCTGTTCTTGCCTCCAGGTGGGTAATTTTTTTCTCTCTGTGAAATATAGCCAATCAATGTGTTAAGAGTTTTTATTTGAGTTTGATAGAGCTAGTATGGTAGGGGTGTGCATGTGTCTTTGTGTATGTGTGTGTATGGGGCGGGAGGGGGGGGGAGGGGGTGTGAGTATAATGCATGTGCATACGTGAGTGTGTGTGTTTATGTGTTTGTGTGTGCATGCTTGTCTGTGTTGGCGCTTCTACTTGAATACACTCTTGGAGTCAAAAGACTTACCATTTCTCTTGGAGTGCGTATTTATAAAAAATGATTTTTACTGAGTAGATTTTTATCCTTGCAATTAATAGACGTTGTTTGGAAATAATTCTGTGAGGTTTGTGAAAGAGTTATAATGGCCTTGCTTCTAGTGAGACAACTAATCCACACATACTCCTTGTCCACATGTTTCAGACATTCCTAGCTAGTAATTGGCCTATGGATCAAGGGTATTCACTCTTTCACAACAACAAAAAAACCCGACAGAGTTATTTTCGAAATGCATCTATAAGACTATATTGGCAATGTTTACTTTTACAGACTTTATTGTCTCAAGTCAAGTCAAGTCAAGTCAAACAGTTTATTTACCAAATGCAAAGCACAGGATTTTGTTATGGTGTATGCATAAAACTTCACACTCCTTCCACACGCATATATCACAACAACTATGTACAGACAAAGTGTTCAATCTCACTGGGCCCACTACGTGTGCACACCAACCAGACAGTTCAAAACGGACTGGTTGTTCCTTTAGCACCAATCTGACAGGAGCAATCACAGGTTGCATGGATAAAGATAAATGAATTCCCTAAAAATCATATCTAAAAATATAGTCATCAATATAATAAATCCGAGTACATGCTAACACAGTTATTCAAAGGACACAACCCTTACATCTATTAAGATATTTCATTTAAGGATACTCGATCCATTTCAAAACTTTAACTGACACATATCACAGATCTAACAGATCTAAGAACGATCCACCATTGAGGCCGCAAGGACTGCCTCAGGAAAGAAACTGTTTCTGAAACGAGAAGTCCTGCTCTTCAGAGCGCGGAAGCGCTTGCCTGACGGGAGGAGCTCGAACAGATGGCCGGCTGGGTGAGATGAGTCTGCCACTATACCCAAAAT
>NC_090261.1:49010737-49039715 GCF_037325665.1 Littorina saxatilis | reverse complement strand
ATTGTCTGAAGTTGGTTATGGGGGTTACTTGTTCAAACTTTATTCTGACCTTTCATAGTTACTCGTCTGCACTGACATGGCACTATTTCATGATGGAAGCTAGGCTTGAATCATCATGGTGCATGTAACAGGTTCTTAGGCAGAATGTTGTTTACTGTGATGCTGTATTAGGTGAGAGTCTTTACCCTGGTGTGATACACATGTTTGAATTGATGAGAGGTCTGCAGATATAGGAGTACATGTGATATTTTTCAAGTCAAGCAGGTCAAATTTGTCTGCTCTAAACACGCCACAGACAATATCTCTTTAACATGTTTTGAAGCAAAATGCTGGTTTTACCATATTGTACGTTGTTTCAGGTGAGGGTCCTTTCCCTGGTGTGATAGACATCTTTGGATTGGCTGGAGGGCTGATGGAGATTCGAGCGGCTTTGTTGGCAGCCAACGGTTTTGCTGCTTTTGCTCTGCCCTTCTTTGGCTATGATGATCTTCCAAAGACCTTTACAGAACTAACATTTGATTATTTTGAGGTAACGAAATAAGTGTATTAAAGTGTATTTTGGGGGGTTCACATTCTAGTGTGGGTACAAACTACTGCTCTGCAAGAGGCTTGCCATCTGTAGACACACACAGTATCTCAGGTCCTATTTCTTCTATCACAAGGAAGACAATGATGATACTATGATGTTATCCTCAGTAGCCTATAGTGTGGGAATTTTGGTTCACTTTTTCTCTCTGTTCTATTATTCACACCAATTCATATGAAGGCTAGGAATATTTCAGTAGTCTATGTTAAATGTTTATAGCCCTGCACTAAAGATCAGATTCTTGTATCATAAACTTAAAAAGTCTGCTTAGAGGTTAAGGAAGACTCAAATTCTGCATATAGCTCTTATTTACTGTTGTCTGTGGTTCTGGTGCTAACTTAAGTTCTCTTAGTTATTTTACTTTGTCATTACCACTTGACTTGCCTCATTTGATTATGACTTTGCTTACAGCATTGAATTTAAGTCATATCCATTGAACATTAGATTTCCCTTCTTTGGGCATTGTGTCATGTCTGAATATGATGTAAAACCCAACTCAAGCAGAACAAATACTGTCTCAATCTGTCTCAAATGTCAAAACATGTATTTTGGTCAAAAATCCAAATAACGTATATATAGTTTTATGTTTTGGAAAGAATACAGTAACATGGCTTGCGTCACATCCTTCTGTTCGTCCTGGCGGCATTGGCATCATCGCAATCTCAGGGGGAGCTGCTCTTGGGCTTATGATGGCATGGAAATGCCCTCAGGTAATGCCTATTTGTTAATTTGATATCCGCAGCAGTTTTGGTGATAGAGTCTCGTTTTTACATTTAGTCAAGTTTTGACTAAATGTTTTAACATAGAGGGGGGAATCGAGACGAGGGTCGTGGTGTATGTGTGTGTGTGTGTGTCTGTGTCTGTCTGTGTGTGTGTGTAGAGCGATTCAGACTAAACTACTGGGCCGATCTTTATGAAATTTGACATGAGAGTTCCTGGGTATGATATCCCCGGACGTTTTTTTCTTTTTTTCGATAAATACTTTTGATGACGTCATATCCGGCTTTTTGTAAAAGTTGAGGCGGCACTGTCATACCCTCATTTTCCATTAAATTGATTGAAATTTTGGCAAATCAATCTTCGACGAAGGCCGGGGTTTGGTAATGCATTTCAGCTTGGTGGCTTAAAAACTAATGAGTGAGTTTGGTCATTAAAAATCGGAAACTTGTAATTAAAATTATTTTTTTATTAAACGATCCAAAAACAATTTCATCTTATTCTTCGTCATTTTCTGATTCCAAAAACATATACATATGTTATATTTGGATTAAAAACAAGCTCTGAAAATTAAAAATATAAAAATTATGATCAAAATAAAATTTCCGAAATCGTTTAAAAAAATATTTCATCTTATTCCTTGTCGGTTCCTGATTCCAAAAACATATAGATATGATATGTTTGGATTAAAAACACGTTCAGAAAGTTAAAACGAAGAGAGGTACAGTAAAGCGTGCTATGAAGCACAGCGCAATCGCTACCGCGCCAAACAGGCTCGTCACTTTCACTGCCTTTTGCACTCGCGGCGGACTACGTTCAGTTTCATTCTGTGAGTTCCACAGCTTGACTAAATGTAGTAATTTCCCCCTACTCGACTTGTTTTTAATGTTGCAATGTTGAAGGATTTTTGATTTTTAGGTCTGCTCTCAGACTCATGCAGCTTGGAAATGTTCTATGGCCTTGATACTTTCATATCCCAAGCTGTTTTGGTAGTGCCTGTGATAAAATAACACCCTTGGGACCAGCTAAAAGTGTCCTTAAATTACAGGTAGCCTGTCATGACAGGTATATTTTGGTAGAGATACATGGAATAGACAAAGGGACACCAGAAAATGTCCTTTTAAAGGAGGTGACTCCTCTCATCAGATGGGCCACACATCGCTGACTCACGTGGCTTTGAAATGTTCTTAAGTGAGCTTTGTGATTTTAATACATGTAGCAGAAGCTAAACTATAGGATGCTGGCCACTGTGGAAAATCAGCAAATCAACGAAGAGATTTTTTAGGATGTGTTCAGTGAAGAAGGATGACTTCTCGCTTTTGATTTGTTTGGATGTTTGGGCCAGCTAGCCTGTTTCATTCTTAATCCAAACTTGATTTCCTAAGTGCAATGAATATTGAATAGCAACTATAATACTTTGATGCTTTGATCCTGTTCAGGTAAAAGTTTTGTCAGGTATAGAATTTGATTGGTAAGTATAATTAGCACTTCTTTCCAGGTGAGCGCCTATGTTCTCATAAACGGACCAGGATTCCATGGTTTGATGGACCTGTACCACAAAGGAAAGCTGCTGAGAAAAGGAGCTATGTAAGTTTTGGAGAATAGAAAAAAAAGTTTGTTGATGGGACATTTAATAACATGTATAGACAAAACAAAATATTCACTAGTCCGTCGACCAAGCAGTCTGTTAAGTGGATGGACAAACAAATAAAAGACCACACAACAATTACTTTAACATATAGGGTCCAGTTTCTGTTTCATGTACCACAACCAAAAAGCACACCTATTGCAACTTACTCTAACTCAGTGTGCTGTCAACTTATATTATATAACATTTCATAACAATTTAAAATGCAGAAAACGTGAAGTTATATTAAGACATGAAAAAGATACTTTTTTTTAAGTACAGGCAAATCCGGATAAGACGAAATTGAAGGGACCGAATTGTTATTGTGTCCTATCCGAAATTTCGACTTGGTCATAGTACAGTGGAACCCCTCTCTAGCGACCTTGAAAATGTTGACAAAAATCGGTCCTTATGGAGGGGGGTCCTCACAGAGGGAGGGGGCGGGGCCACAAAGAAAGTCACCTCAGATTTTCTAAAAAAAAAGAAAACAGAGAAGTTTGAGTTGCTGACGACCGTTTCCTCAAGCAAACTGCTTCGATTTCATGTTTGACATTGTCGATGGTGTCCACCAGTTCTGGCGCATGTTTCAATGCAAAAAGAGTTAGTTTCTGAGCAAGCATTTCTTTACAGCAGTCCCTGCAATGATGAAGGCCCTCCGAGAAAGAGAGTGAAAAATCGGCCACCGTTCTCAGCATCGCGTATCTGTGTGTAACCTCTTTCATTGACAAGATACTCTTGTTTCCCTGCAGCCTTGACCAGTGAGTCGGTTACCTAATCTGTGAACCCTTCAGTTGTGTTGCTTTGTCAAAAGTTAGACACAGTCAACTAGTTTTGCTCTGAGTGAACAGTGCAGCTGGCCTCAATTAGCCGGTGACACCTCTCTGGCCACAGCACCAAACAGTACATGGCTGGGGAGAGAGAGAGAGAGAGAGAGAGAGGGGGGGGGGGGGGTAGCTGGCTAAACTCAGTGGGGTGTCCGGTGTCACTGAAGTCAGCAGGAAGAGCATTGGAGAGAAATAGAGAGGTGTACTCTTCCAAACAATTTCCAAGGATCAGTTGTTAGGGCTTAGCGTAGTCAGTGAGGGAGAGTGAGAGCGGTTTGTGTACAGTCCGACTGAAGAGTGAAAAGTCACTGCCACAAGATCGGCATGCAGTCAATAAAGCCAGACAAGAAGAATGATTATGACATGCGGCTCTATCTGCTGGTTTTTTTTTTAAATTCAAACTGGTTTTCAACGCTTATTCTCACAAAGCATCTGCACACCTGCCTCTGCCTCTGTGCTGTGTTTGTGTGGCTGCTTTCGTATGATGTCAGTGCATGGTGAGTGCGTTCACTGCCTTGTCACCACTTCCCCACCTTTTTCAGAATGTTTTCTTGGAGTTGGATAATTCTCCTTACTCCTCGCCCCCTCCTTACTCCTCGCCCCCTCCTAACTTCAGTTCATACTTTATTGCGTGCCGACTGACCAGTCGGTGTGGCTTCCGTGTAGAGAAGAATGGAATAAGGTTACACAATGCGCTAGTGTGAGACGCCAAGTTTCGTGTTTCGAGTTGCTGTAGTAAATATAGAGTAAACTTTGTCTTTGGGACCGACTTTCTGTTGTGTGCTATCCGTCTTTCGACTTACGTAAGAGAAATCCCATTTCGAGCTCAGGGTACTTTGTACACATAGATAAAGAGGGATAATTCCGGACCAGAATTTCTTTGTGTGCTAAGCGAATTTTTGACTTAACCGTTTGTGAGTTAGCTGGATTTGCCTGTACCCAGATCGAATACTTTGATGCTTTTCCAGCTAAAATTTCATCAAGTTATTTTTTGTAAAAGATGTAAGCAGGGTGAATTAACATAACAGCAGTCAGATATACTGTATGTTAGTGTGATGCATGTGGTTTAGGAATCATGGCTTGTAGCCAGATTATAATGTCTAATTTGAATATTTTGTTGACAGTGTGAAATGGAACCTTTGGCACTTTAGAATGAGTTTTCAGAGAGCTGGTTTGTGTCCCTTTCAACTGTAGTGATCCTGTTTTACAGGTTAGATATCAGCAGATGTCCTGTCACAGAAGAAGGACAAGTACTGAAAGATGGCTTGATGTTCTCAGAGGAAGATTTTATCCCCGTAAGTATGAAGAAAAGTATGAAAGCTGTGTATAGCTACTGCTAGTTTCTTCTTCTTCTTCTTCTTAGTGTCTGAGCTGTTTTTTCGGGGTCACATTTGGGCAGGAGTTTTGCATGCCACTAATTGTGGATGTCACAGAATGGATGGACTCCAGAAATAACTTTGCCAGGTATGTATGGGTTGTGAGAGAGTGTAGACTCTTGCTTTTAGTGAGGCATTAGCTTTCTATGTGTGCTTTTTGTGTACACATTTCCTACACACTCCTCTCTAGTGACTAGCCTATAATGTCACGTGGGAAAGTTTGACTCTCTAAAAGCAAGAATATTCACTCATTTTCAATCCATACAAACCCGACGGAGTTATTTCCAGGGTCGTCTATTTGCAAAAGTAATTTCAGCTTTGCATAGATAGAAACAGGAATTTCAGACCAATTATTAACACAGGCCTTTTTTGACTCACATGCGAAGCAAAAGTGAGTCTATGTACTCACCCGAGTCGTCCGTCCGTCCGTCCCCCCCGTCTGTCCGTCCGTCCGTCCGGAAAACTTTAACGTTGGATTTTCTTGGACACTATTAAGTCTATCAACACCTGATGTGGCCTGATGGTGTATGGTTACAAGATCTCAAAAAACATGTGCGGCAACTTGACCTCACTTCAAGTTCAAGGTCACAGGGGCCGTAATTGTTGTCTTAAAAACGACCATTTTTCACATTTTCGCATTTTCTCTGAAGTTTTTGAGATTTAATACCTCACCTATATATGATATATAGGGCAAAGTAAGCCCCATCTTTTGATACCAGTTTGGTTTACCTTGCTTCAAGGTCAAGGTCACAGGAGCTCTTCAAAGTTGGATTGTATACATATTTTGAAGTGACCTTGACCCTGAACTATGGAAGATAACTGTTTCAAACTTAAAAATTATGTGGGGCACATGTTATGCTTTCATCATGAGACACATTTGGTCACATATGATCAAGGTCAAGGTCACTTTGACCCTTATGAAATGTGACCAAAATACGGTAGTGAACCACTAAAAGTGACCATATCTCATGGTAGAAAGAGCCAATAAGCACCATTGTACTTCCTATGTCTTGAATTAACAGCTTTGTGTTGCATGACCTTGGATGACCTTGACCTTGGGTCAAGGTCACATGTATTTTGGTAGGAAAAATGTGTAAAGCAGTTCTTAGTGTATGATGTCATTGCTAGGTTTAGTTATTTGACCTTGACCCTGAAGGTCAAGGTCATGTAAAGGTCAAGGTCAAGCATGTGAGTCGTATGGGCTTTGCCCTTCTTGTTCTTTTACTTTATGATTGTTTTTTGACACTCTAGCACTAGATTGCCATTCCCTCCCATCACATACAAATACATGCATGCCCAATCATTTCAATGCTCAATGCTTCATTAGATTGTTCCATTAAATCTCATGGGGACTACAAAGGAGACACCATTATTCTGTGCAGGAAAAAAAGGTAAAGGTATTTCCATAACCATGCATGTTTGATCGTAGGTGAGCAAGATGTTATAGTGATCTCAGATTCATGAGGGCGGAGCCAATCTCCTCTCCTCCGCTGCCTTAGCTTTCCCAGGCCCTGAATAGGGTCAGGTACTCATTTCCTGCTGAGTGGACTGGAGATTGAGAGCGCTCTGAAAACTTAAATTAGCCCTGTTTGGGAGACGAATCTATGACCTCCAGCGTGAGAGGCAAGCGCTCTAACTACTGTGCTGCTAAGGCTAGCTCTATGCACAGGCATGGGAATTCCAAAATAGAAAAAACTCTGAAACTAGGCCGAGGTCCAGGGGCCGCTTAGGCCCCGGCGGGGTACAGGGGCAGAGCCCCGTTTGGGGGACCAGGGTGGCAAAGCCCCCCTGAAGGAAAACGAATTTTAGCATTTTAGATGAATATTTGGATAGTTCTCTTGTAAGCAAATAATGTACAGAGAGACAATAGTATACATAATAATTTACCTTTTTTTTTGCCGCGGACAATATTTTTATTTTCGCTGAAACGTAATTTCCTTTTCGCGGACAATTCCCATGCCTGAATGCAGGAAGCAAAGGGCTATTAACAGTAAATCATGGATGATGTTTTTTCCCCAGCTGTGGGAGACGGATGTTCACTTGCTGACCCTGGCATGCGATGACGACTATCTGATGCGTCCAGACATGGGCGACATTCATCAGAAGCTGTACCCTGAAGACCGTCGTCACCTGATAGAGGTGGTGCACTACCTGGGTGCAGGTCACCTGTTGGAACCCCCCTACACCCCTCACTGCCGCACCTGCTTCAACACTGTCTTTGGTACGGGCGGGAGGGAGGGAGGATGTGTGTGTGTGTGTGAGAGACAGATATAGAATCAAGAGTGTGTTTGATAGTGTAAGTGTGTGTGTTTGCACTGTACCATGATGTCAGTTGTGCACAAGGTGGTGCAGTGGTGCGTAACTTTGATTCGCCGTTTGACTGGCTGAAGGATATTTTCATAGGATGAAATGATAGTTATTTCAAATGAAATTATAGACTAATTCATAATAATATGCTCCATTGTTTTTGAACAGGCCAAGACTTGCTGTGGGGAGGCTATGTAAAAGAACATGCCATTGCTCAGGAAGATTCATGGCATCGGATCCTCAATTTCATGAACAAACACCTTCCTTCATCTTCTTAGGATTTCACAGCTTTGTTTATTCCTTTTTTGGGGAGATCATCGTTGACACTGTTTTATCAGAGATGTCATTTGGAGTAGGCAGTCAGCAATATGCTTTGTTCAAATTGCCAAAAACTTTTCGGCACATCTGCGTAATTTTTCTTGGGGTGGGGGAAAGAAGACGCCAAGGACTACCAGTACTTTAAACTTGGAAAAATTGCCAAAATATTCATGGTTATTTTGTCAAAAATTAGTTCAGCATTCTGTGTACACTGGAATTACAAATCGTCAAAACTGTACGTCCATTTACATGTATTCAAGATGGCTTAGAGAGTAGGAATGCACACAGAAGGTGTTGTTGGGAAAGAGAAGGGAGGGAGGATGAGAGAGTCAAACAGAGTATTTCTGGTGTCATATGCTTACGTTATTGTTCTTGAGTGTGTCAAAGGGATATCACATACATGTGCCATTCTGATAAGCATCGCTCCACGGCTATTGCCAGTTGTCTCTCTGACCGGATGGCTGCTACAGTCCTACACGAATCTATCAAAACAAGAATACAGAGTTATCTCCCATATGTTTTTCGCGAACACTGATCTCAACAGTGATCTCCATTCTGTTCTTCACAGTTATGATAAAGACATCGTTCTAAGGTCAAAACAAGTCGAAATTTTGGGACTGCTGCCGGAACGAGACCGTAATATATGGTTTCATCACTGTCAACTGGTTACAGAAAAAATCGTCTGCTCCAGTGAGCGCCGAAACCAAACGATTGATTATCACGTGACACTTTTGCCATATTTAGAGTTGTTTGCACAGTAAATACAGCCGCGAAAAATAGCTCACTTGAAACTGTCTTACATATCAATTCCTTTGTAATTTAAAAATTACAAAACACCATGAAAAATCATTATCGACGATCGCGAATCTGCTTATATCAATAATACATTACAAAAAGCTCTAAATATGTAAACAAAAAAATCGGTTTCCTTGCCAGACAAGGAAACTCAAGGCATCCTGTCAGGGAGAGAATGAGCCGAACTCATTTTGACCTGAGTTCAGGATGATACATGTGCTTGCAGTTTGTGAGAGCTAGTTCATAATTGTGTGTGTGTGTGTGTGTGTGTGTGTGTGTGTGGTTGTGTGTGTGAGTGTGTGTGGTGAATGTCTGACTGTGTCGTTGCTTTTCTGTATGCATGTATATGATCATGTGCTGTTGGCATCTGCTTTTGTGTGACACAGAACTGTGATAATGTTGTTGTCAACATGCGTTTACTTCAGCTGGATTCATGTACTTACACATCATGTTCTACAGTTGCATTTGTACTCAGGAAAAACCTGTAAGAAATGGATTTACTTAAATGTACATTAAATGTTAAATCATGAAATTGTACATTTTGTTTGGCCTATTTTTGTGTGTATGTTTGTTAGTTGGCTTTTTTGTGTGTTGGTCTCATAATTCAGTTATGAATATATCTGTGTGTGTGTGTGTGTGTGTGTGTGTGTGTGTGTGCATTGCCCCGGAATATATCAGGTGATATAGGCCTACCCCTCCTACATCCCTTGTATTGAACTGTACCCACGGAATACACGCTATATAAGCTTCATATTGATTGATTGCACAATTTCAGCGTAGTTTAGTTTTCAGTCACACTGACCTGTTCCACAGAGGGCAGCCACACACTCACACACATACTCTCTCTCTCTCTCCTACACACACGAAAACGCGGCACGCACGCACGCACACACGTACGCAACACACACACACACACACACACACACACACACACACACACACATCCTTGTGTTTTGGTTGATCTGGAGACACAAACTTTTCACCTCCATTCTGGCGACTCTTTTATTTGTAATGCTAGATGAAAAAGAAAACCATCATTGCACTTCTCTATCATTAATTAACCTAATTATGTTTTGGAAATTGCGGTAACTTAACAAAACCAAAATAAAACTGTACGTACACTATGCTGACCACATGTGTAAAACGATCTGGTGACCACACAGATTCTGCTGACCACATGTGTAAAACGATCTGGTGACCACACAGATTCTGCTGACCACATGTGTAAAACGATCTGGTGACCACACAGATTCTGCTGACCACATTGTAAAACGATCTGGTGACCACACAGATTCTGCTGACCACATGTGTAAAACAATCTGGTGACCACACAGATTCTGCTGACCACATGTGTAAAACGATCTGGTGACCACACAGATTCTGCTGACCACATGTGTAAAACGTTCTGGTGACCACACAGATTCTGCTGACCACATGTGTAAAACGATCTGGTGACCACACAGACTCTGCTGACCACATGTGTAAAACGATCTGGTGACCACACAGATTCTGCTGACCACATGTGTAAAACGATCTGGTGACCACACGCAAGTTTTTTACATTCAAACACAAGACATACATATTTCTGAAGACTTTCATTTCCCGCCAGAATTGCAAAACCTCTCTGATGACCACATGTGTAGCTTTCTGCTGACCACCCCACACGTGTATTACATTCAAACACAAGACATACATACGTAACGTTCTGCTGACCACTCAAACATTCTGCATTCAACAATGTGCACCGAGTTTTGAAACCTACACCGGTCCACATTAAAATACCTTAATTCCCGTTTCTTTTACCTTAACAAACCTGACTTGAATCTCCCTGGATATCTTATCCTAATAATTCGTTGCCTTTCTTGTGCATAGCAAATCTGAGATGGTGCATGCATTGTGATGCTTGTGTATGCCATGTTTTCTGATATACAGTGTTCTTACACCAAAAACCATGTTAAGACTTGTTCTTTTTCTTTCGTTTTGTTTGAAGAGGCACACTCGAAAACTACTAAGTTTGCGTTTTGGGGTTATTTATTTTGTGTCTGTTTCTCTTGATATGCACATGCACCCGGGAGATTGCTTTTATCTGCCAGCACTTTAATCGAGATGCTTTCAATGTGCCTCTGTTCAAGAGAGAGATATTCCATTTGTAATGACATGCATTCAACGGAAAGCAAGGTAAATTCAATTCACGCTAACTTAAACTTTATTAAAAAACAGAAACAAAGTTCTTGCACGAATATTAACAACAACAGAAATAACTACAAATAAAATTAGAAAGGTACAGACACTTTCTCTATCCGCAATTAAATTGATGAAACGAAAGATACATTATTTTTCAAGGCGACTATCAAATGCCTCAAGAACGGCACCACAGAGAATGGCCAGCAACTATAATAACCAAAGTAAAAGTAGAAAGGAACAGACATCTGCAGTTAGATTGGTGAAACAAAAGACATATACAATCTTAAACCAATGGTTCCATAGATTATCATGGCAGGTCATACAGTCCATTTACACACACAAATCTTACAACTGCTACAGTAACACAACATTCTTGCACGACTGCTAACAACAACAACAATAAAATTAGAAAAGGACAGTCACTTTCTCTATCCGCAGTTAAAATTGGTGAAACAAAAGATACATTATTTCTTAAGGCGACTATCATATGCCTTAACGGCATCGCAGACAATGGCCAGCAACAATAAAAACCAAAATAAAAGTAGAAAGGGACATACATCTGCAGTTAAATTGGTTAAACAAAAGATTAATTATTTCTCAAGATGACTGTCACATGGACATCCCCTCACATAATCACAAATATGTTTAGGTTTTCGTGTGGGTGGAGGAGCATCCATCCTCATTAAATGCTACACAAAATGCAACACCTTCTGTCTCACTGGTGTGCTTTGTCGGGTTTGTATAGGTTGTGGGAGAGTGACCTTTTCGTGCAAAAGCTCTGACAAACAAAGGATTGACCAGTCACTAGTTGGTGGTCTGTCAGCAACACCTGTTTCGTTCCCCCGGTTTCTGACAGCCCACTCGCTCGTGATTGGTCAATCCTTTGTTTGTCAGAGCTTTTGCAAGAAAGGGTAACCCGTCCACAACACCAACAAACCCGAAGGAGTTATTTCCAAACATCTATTATTAATATCAATAAGCAAAGGCTAATCAGACCTTCATATAAGGATGAACAATCTCAAACCAATGGTTCCATAGATTAAGATATCTTGGCAGGTCATACAGTCCATTTACACTCACAAATCTAAAAATCTGCAGCAGTAACACAAGTATGGAAATATAGGTACTGGACGTATGTATACCAACATTAACATGCCCACAAAAATCCCATTCTTTCAGACAAAAATCAAGTATTACAAAAATGAAAAGACCACAAACACAAAACAACAAAGAAAATCAAAGCCACTTCAACCTCGTCACATTTCAAAACATTGAATTTAACAAGTTTTGAACAGCCATAAGCAAAATTTGACCAGAAAAGTGTTCTGGTCATATGTCTTTGACAACAGCAATGAATAACTGTAGAATATCCCCAAAATCAAGTTCACAGGCACACTTTTCATGACAGCAGTAACTTTTAAAAAACCATCACACAACGAGAAAAGATTCAATAATCAAGCATAAATCCACCGGCATGAGTGATTATGAAAGAAAATTAGTGTGTGTGTGAGTTACTGTAAGCTGACAACACAGCAGAATGTAGCCATAACATTCTGCCAGTCTAAGAACATAAAGTTGGAGATAACAAAGATTCAATCAAATGGTTAATCGTATTCTGATATGGTTAACCTTAAAGACAATGTCTGCAGAGGTCACAAACTGGCACTACCATGACAATCACACTGAATGAATTTAACACACAAGAAGTTGTTGCCGAGATTGAAAGTTGACAAAAAATTAAACAATCTTAGACAAAACAAAAAAAAAAGACAATCTCAGAGTGTGGGGGGGGGGGGGGGGGGGGGTGGTGCAAGGGAGTGGATTGGCACTTTGTGATTGAAATGCTCGGACACACGGGCAACAAGAGAGAGAGAGAGAGAGAGAGAGAGAGAGAGAGAGAGAGAGAGAGAGAGAGAGAGAGAGAGAGAGAGAGAGAGAGAGAGAAAGAGAGAGAGAGAGAAAGAGAGAGAAAGAGAGAGAGAGAGAGAGTGAGAGAGAGAGAGATAGAGAGAGAGAGAAAGAGAGAGAAAGAGAGAGAGAGAGAGAGTTTTGTGTCAATGTGAGCCTGATGTCATTTGTAATGACCTGCATTCAAATAATAGCAAGGTAAATTCACGCTAACTTGAACTTAATTCAAAAACAAAATTCTTACACGACTGCTAACAACAACAAAAATAAAATTAGAAAGGGACAGACACTTTCTCTATCCGCAGTTAAAATTGGTGAAAGAAAAGCATCGACAGTGGTTGTCTGAAGAGAAACAAGTCGCGTAAGGCGAAAATACAACATTTAGTCAAGCTGTCGAACTCACAGAATGAAACTGAACGCAATGCAATTTTTCAGCAAGACCGTATACTCGTAGCATCGTCAGTCCACTGCTCGTGGCAAAGGCAGTGAAATTGACAAGAAGAGCGGGGCAGTAGTTGCGCTGAGAAGGATAGCACGCTTTTCTGTACCTCTCTTCGTTTTAACTTTCTGAGCGTGTTTTTAATCCAAACATATCATACCTATATGTTTTTGGAATCAGGAACCGACAAGGAATAAGATGAAAGTGTTTTTAAATTGATTTCGAACATTTAATTTTGATCATATTTTTTATATTTTTAATTTTCAGAGCTTGTTTTTAATCCAAATATAACATATTTATATGTTTTTGGAATCAGAAAATGATGAAGAATAAGATGAACGTAAATTTGGATCGTTTTATAAAAAAATTAATTTGTTTACAATTTTCAGATTGTTAATGACCAAAGTCATTAATTAATTTTTAAGCCACCACGCTGAAATGCAATACCGAAGTCCGGCCTTTGTCGAAGATTGCTTGGCCAAAATTTCAACCAATTTGATTGAAAAATGAGGGTGTGACAGTGCCGCCTCAACTTTTACAAAAAGCCGGATATGTAAATGCTTCTCTGTTTTTGTTCAAGGTATTCTCGTGTCAAAAAGTGCGTTTGTGTACGCATTATTTTTGCATGAATTTGCAAACCAGAGTAGGTAACTTTAACAACTGCCCAGGTAAAAATTACACTCTGATTCTCATTGTTCAACTCGTATTTATGTTTCTCCTGCTGTCCTTGTATCGCAGTCGGATGCATAGTTGTTTATCACAAGTCATCTAGAACGGGCGAAAAACTGACTGCGAAGGTACATGTTCACACGGGAATCTCGGTAATCAGTAAGCCTTTCTTCTTGTTAGAATTGGTCCACAAACTTTCAACCGTCAACATGTTGGGTTGCCACCCCTTGTTCCTCGTAAGAATGTTGTAACCGCCGTCTAGCCGAGTTATCCCGGATGTTTTCGAAAGTTCTGCCCGGAGTTGTACGAAGTGATGTCACTCTACCCGGACTTTGGAAGTAATCATAATCGGTTTCGCTTCAGTGGGGCTGTTACCCAATGGTCAGGGTCGAGCTATTTTGTGTGGTGGACGGCTACTATCAATCAATCAATCAATGAGGCTTATATCGCGCATATTCCGTGGGTACAGTTCTAACTATTGTAGGTAAAAGCTCAAAAGTGCGGTAATATGCCCAAGGGGGTACGATTGTGGAGTCATTTGGCGTAACCCGTGTCAACGCCCCCTTTGGGTGACCTACTTTGATCAGAACACAAACGGGTAGCACTTGCGGCGTAGTTTGAACAGCCTTTTGAAGACCTGTTGACAGGCGGTGGCAGGGGCGGATTAGGGGGGTGGTTACATCGGTTCAGAGGCCCGGATATTAAACCAATCCCGAAATAGGAGATAGTATAAAACGCACTGTCGGACCGAATCGATTGCCAAACTCAGCATCCGTCTTGCTCTCTTCCATTGAGACATTGTGAAACTGTTACAGGTAAGCACAATACATTAGATGTGAGGTATTAGCGTGTGTGCATGTGTGTACGTGTGTTGCTGGATGTTTGGTTTAAATAATGTTTTAATTCTGTTTGACATAAAACAAGAATGGTCATTTATTGGAACGTTTATTATTGACAAATCAAAACGTTTTGTTGGCAGTCTATCTGTTTAGGATTTATGTTTGTCATAGTCATGACATTTACATTACCACCAAGTGAAAACAACAAGCCAGCGGAGGTTTGTACTGAAGGCGTTGTGATTGGTTGTGTGGTAACTAGCAGTATGAAAAACACAAACCAACTATTAATTGAACATTTGTTGAAAACACACACACACACACACACACACACACACACACACACACACACACACACACACACACACACACACACACACACTGCACGGCATTATCTAGTCACTCCATAAAGTCAACATTGTATTTCAGAGTAGACGTTAAATTAGCCTCGTAGTTCGGTAACGGGCATAGTAATGGCTAATTGTGTCAAACTGCAGTAATTGGACAAATAAATCCACACTGTAAAATCCAATAGAAATTAATCTCCTGTGAGATAAGATAAATAAAAGTAAAGTGATGCAATAAATGTAACCAGCAGGTGGGAGTGATAAGACTAATTCGCTATTGAAGCAGGTGGCCTTTTCGATCGTCAACGATCAATGTTTGTATAAATACATGGATCAACTATAAGGGGTTAGCGAGATTCTGCCCCTTTTCATACGCAGCACACAAACAGAGATGTAACACACTGTTTTTCAGTGAGAAAGAGAGAGTGTTGACATGTCAAAAATGGACATGGCTTTAGATGGTTTATAACTAAATTAAGGATACCCTTTCTGGCAAGTTTGACAAGGCGCTTAACCCCGTTTCGTCCGATTAGACCGAATGTGAAGAAAATGAAATTGTTAACATCTTATCCATTCAATCGTCTGTTTCTTTCTTTTCTTCAAAATCAAAGTCAATGGTGGTTGTGGAATATCTTTGTCTTGAGCGAAAAAAAAGTCTATAAAATTAATCTCCTTTACGCAACGAAAAAATGCAATACAAGCATTTTTCATCTGTTGGAAAAAGTGTTGAAGAACAAAGATCGTCTGCACTTTTGTGAGAGCATATTCGACACAAAATACCCTTCTTTCAGGGAGATAACCAAGCCGACAACTGCACGGAAAGCAAAGGTAAACTGTCGGGGGACCGTACTAAAAAATCACTTATAAGGGAAGCGTATCAGAGGATGTCGGGGGAGTCTATCAATAACATTCCGAGCGTCGTAATTAATCGTCCACATATAGAAAGATGGACAGCTTTGTAATGAGCATAGGTGGTACAAAGCAAGGAATTTAGATTAAAGAATATACCCGGATAAACAAATCGAAGCACAATAACTTCTGCCTTAAGTTAAACGTGGGGAAAGGTAAAAATAGACTAACACAATACTTGTTTCAGCACACATCGTGTAAATGCTCTTCGAAATGCCATCCAAAGTAGACATCTGAAAGCATGTAGTTTGTTTAGTACATTAGCAAGCAGCACTATCAACATCAAGTGACACAATTGACAAAAAGTATCCTTTGTTATGCATTTTAGTATGAGACTCACCTTTGTTTGATGACGTTTCGACAAACAGGAAGTTAAGGGGTGCGTACTAAAAGTATTTTGATCGACGGCGTGATATTGTACGGTTACAGTAACACCAAAATGATGTTTTGCTCTTTAGTGTGACTTTTTTTTTCTCGCAATTGATGCATTGATGAACAGACACATTCCAATGTTTTCGTATTGCAGAGGGCATATCTTTCTGTTCCTCCTTCAACACACAACACTCGCTCCGTGTGCCTTGTGCTCTTCACTATGACTTCCCTAAGGTGATTGCTTCTTCCCGTCTGTCTTTCCCTACGGCTGTCTGTGTCTTCCCCTATGTTTGTATATGTGTATGTGTCTGTGTATGTGTATGTACATGTGTATATGTTACAGGCATTAAGTGAAACCAGGCATTACGCGTAATGCCTGAAATGTTCAGACATTACGCGTAATGCCTGTGACCACTAGGCATTACACGTAATGCCTAAAAATACCAGGCATTACGTGTAATGCCTGAAAATCATTGTCAGGCATTACACGTAATGCATGAAACCTGTTACAGGCATTACGTGAAACCAGGCATTACGTGTAATGCCTGTGACCACTAGGCATTACACGTAATGCCTAATTCTGTAAGTCTTCCTCCGTTTCTATCAAGTCTATGATCCCATCGGGCAACGTTGTTGATCTCATACCGATCTTGGCTTCCGTGCCAAACATTGCTTTAAATGGCGATCTGCCTATACCGGCGTGGTGACTCGTGTTCTTTATAAACTGGACAAATTTTATGCCAGCATTCCAGTTCGTAGTCTTGTTCTCGCTCATCCATGCTACCAGCATATCCTTTATTAGTCTGAATTTGCTCTTTCAACAGAGCCTTGACTCTGGGGCTGTCTCGGTTTTCCATGCATTATTTTTAGATCGGGCCATAATTGTGCGACCTCGGTAATTATACTGGCTGTGAATTCAGCTCCGTTGTTGCTCTGAAGAATAGATTGCTGACATGATCTTGGTACACACAATCCATGTATGACCTCGGTCAGCCAGCGACTGCATGTCAATAAGATCGATCTGAGCCCGGGATAGAATATCGTTTGGTAGAATCGGTCGAACAACAACACCTTTGACTCTCGCTCGTTTCTTCTTCTTCTGACACTCTGCGCACAAAGATTTGTAAAGTTCTATCACGTGGCGTGGTATGTTGTCGTATTTCTTGTACAACTGTTGACGATATCGTATGTTTCATCAAGGGTAGTATTGTAGAGAATGGATTCCTCAGCTGTGTCAGTCCTTTTCTGTACAAGCCTTTCGATGTCACCGCATCTTAATACCTCGAATCTGAAAATTAAAGTAAATGACATCTATTTAATGGAAATAACAGGACATATTTATCAAGGTTATAAACAATGTACCATAACTCTCGGCAGCAAGTCGGATATAATGTCGGATGTCAATGTACCCGAGCGCTACATTCAAACTATTCAATCAATCAATCAATGACGCTTATATCGCGCATATTCCGTGGGTACAGTTCTAGGCGCTCTGCAGTGATGCCGTGTGAGATGAAATTTTATACGGCCAGTAGATTGCAGCCATTTCGGCGCATATTTACCTTTCACGGCCTATTATTCCAAGTCACACGGGTATAGGTAGACAATTATTAACTGTGCCTAAGCAATTTTGCCAGGAAAGACCCTTTTGTCAATCGTGGGATCTTTAACGTGCACACCCAATGTAGTGTACACGGGGGGAGGGTTCGGACACCGAAGAGAGTCTGCACACAAAGTTGACTCTGAAATAAATTTCCGCCGAACCTGGGATCGAACTCACGCTGACAGCGGCCAACTGAATACAAATCCAGCGCGCTACCAACTGAGCTATATCCCCGCTATTAAAGATCGTGAACAACTTACGTCGAATAATAAAAACAAATCTTCCTTTTGAGAAAAAAAACACCGTTTACACAGTGTTTCTCAAGCGATCATAAATAATAATTTGATATCGTAGCTTTCAACAGCCCCGGTATGTGAGATAACACAACGTAATTTTCTTATTAGCTGGTTTTGTTCCAGCAAGAACGATACAGTCAGTGTACTAAGCCTTTTTTTGTTACCTCCCTGTGACATTATAATTATAGGTCAATTACTCTATCAGAGACAGCATTGGAGATAACCCGGTTTCAGTATTGTTTCACGATAGACGTAGAGCTGAATAACAACACTCAAATCTGTTTTCGACAAACACAACACATCACTTACTTTCCCAAGAGATGATACTCATGACGTGACATTGTCGTTTTCTGGAAGGCAGCTTTTACTTCTTTGATTGTTCTGAAGTACACAGCTTTCGGGAGCAAATTTTTGCCGTCCTTTTCATAATGTTCAAACAAACGTCGAGTAAACAATTGTCCTTTTTCATTATCCTCCATGGTGACGAATAAGCAACTGGTGAAAGCTCGACTGGAAATATTGGACCTCGGCTTTCCATTGTGACATGCACTCACACTTACGTGAAATTCAAACTGTGGTGAACACTATGTCAGAAATACATTATTTTGCATTGCAAATCATCACTCATTACTATATTCACACCATGACATTTTGTCAACACTTTGTCCTTAAAAAATGTTCTCACCGTCATCCAAGAGGTAATGGATAACTGTTCAGTGCAATAGGCTTTTATGTTGTGTGTATTGTCTGAATTGCTTCAGGCAATAAGCGTAATTTTGAGAGTCAAATTTCAGGCATTACGTGTAATGCCTGGTATTTTTAGGCATTACGTGTAATGCCTAGTGGTCACAGGCATTACGCGTAATGCCTGAACATTTCATTACGCGTAATGTCTGGTTTCACTTAATGCCTGTAACATATACATGTCTTTCTTTCCGCCCTGATATGGCCCTTCGTGGTCGGCTGGGCGTTAAGCAAACAAACAAACACAAATGTATTTCTTTATCTATGCCTGCCTGTATGTGTGTCTGTGTGTGCGCATGCTGTATGTCTTTCCTTCTGTGTGTCTGTCTTTACCCCCCGCGGGTTAGGGGGAGTCCCATATTGGTTGGGACGAGAAAGAATTTACCCGATGCTACCCAGCATGTCGTAAGAGGCGACTAACGGTTCTGTTTCTCCTTTTACCCTTGTTAAGTGTTTCTTGTATAGAATATAGTCAATGTTTGTAAAGATTTTAGTCAAGCAGTATGTAAGAAATGTTAAGTCCTTTGTACTGGAAACTTGCATTCTCCCAGTAAGGTCATATATTGTACTACGTTGCAAGCCCCTAGAACAATTTTTTTGATTAGTCATTTAGTGCGTTTGTGAACAAGAAACAATTAACAAGTGGCTTTATCCCATCTTCCCCTTTTCCCCTATCCCATCTCCCCCCTTTCCCCGTCGCGATATAACCTTGAATGGTTGAAAACGACGTTAAACACCGAATAAAGAAAGAAAGAAAGAATGTCTGTCTTTCTGAATGTCTTTCTTTATGTATGTCTGTGTGACAGTAGGCTGTATGCCTGTCATTCTGTCTGTCTAGCATTCATGTGTGTGCGTATAACGATACGGATTAGGATACGAGTTCATATAGTCCTGTGAGGTTACCCCCATGAACATTCGGGCTGCTTTCTCCCTTGTTTTTCTGTGAGTTCGACAGATTGAAAGAATTTACTAATTTTGCTTTACGCAACTTGTTTCGAGTTTGGTGAGTTTTGACAGATTGAATAATGCTATTAATTTCGCGTTTAGAGACCTGTTATTTTGTGTATTTGACCGTTTGACTAAATATAACAATTTCGCGTTATGCGACTTGTTATTCTGTGAGTTTGACAGATTGACAAAATACAATGATTTCCATTTACGCGGCTTGCTTTTGTCTCTCAAGATCTCTGCTACTGGTGTTATCGCGAGCAGTGTAGGATCTGTCCTGAGTCTTCTTCCTAAGACACGTTTGTACGGAGCTCGCAATTCGAATCATCTCCATTTTCTTGTCGGAAAAGAAAAGTTTCTGAACTGTCGTCGCTCGTCGGTCATTCCTCCGCGCTTCGGACTTGCATTTATTTTGCTTTACCCGACTTGTTTGAATCAGTTGCAACAGCTTTAGGAATGGTACTGTGGTTATTGCTGTGTTTCCCTGGCAGCGTGTGTGTGTGTGTGTGTGTGTGTGTGTGTGTGTGTTTCTGCTTGCACTGCCACTGTCATTGTTGCTGGTGTGTTTGCTGATGTTGTTGTTGTCTTTTCTATTGTTGTGATTGTTGTTGCTGTTGTGATTAGTTGTTGTGATTTCTGTTTTTGTTGTTGTTGGTGGTGGTGTCGCTGCTGTTGCAATTGCAGTTACTTTGTTGTTGTTGGTGGTGGTGTTGTTGGTGTTGTTGTTGTTGTTGTTGTTGATGCTGTTGTTGTTGTTGTTGTTGATCACATCGCTAAAGCCAGACATAAGCCAGGATTCCCCCTTAAAAGAGCTTGGAATTACATTCGTATACTGTCTCTCTAGATCTGTGCCACTGCTGGTCGCGCTGCTGACGGTGTTGGTGACAGAAGTGACTGGCCGCGTGAGGTGGACGATGCAGGAGGGGGCACTGGTCAGCATGTCTGTTGGCAGAGCCGGAGTGTGGGGGGTCAACCGTGACGACAAGATCTACTACAGGGAGGACACTTACGGTGAACCCATGAACGAGGGCGCCGACTGGAATCTCGTGGATGGTGAGTTACTCCGAAAACGGCGTATGTATGTCTAAATGGCGGGGTAAAAACGGTCATACACGTAAAAACCCACTCTTACAAAAACACAAGTGTCCCTGGGAGTTTCAGTCCACGAACGCACAGGAAGAAGAAGAAGATTGGTGAGTGAACGGTGGAGTTGGGGTGGGGGTGGGGTGGGTATGGGTGTGTGGGGGTGAGGGGAGGCGGGGCCGGGATGACAAGATCTACTTCAGAGAGGACACGTATGGTAAACCCATGGACCAGGGCACCGCCTGGGTTCTCGTGGATGGTGAGTAGGGAGGGGGTATGGGTGTGTGGATGTGTGGGGGAGAGGATGGGGTATGTGTGTGTGGATGTGTGGGGGAGGGGAAGGGGTATGTGGGTGTGGATGTGTGGGGGAGGGGAGGGGGTATGGGTGTGTGGATGTGTGGGGGAGGGGAGGGGGTATGGGTGTGTGGATGTGTGGGGGAGGGGAGGGGGTATGGGTGTGTGGATGTGTGGGGGAGAGGAGGGGGTATGGGTGTGTGGATGTGTGGGGGGGAGGGGGTATGGGTGTGTGGATGTGTGGGGGAGGGGAGGGGGTATGGGTGTGTGGATGTGTAGGGGAGGGGAGGGGGTATGGGTGTGTTGATGTGTGGGGGAGGGAAGGCGGTATAGGTGTGTTGATGTGGGAGGGGAGGGGAGGGAGTATGGGTGTGTGGATGTGTAGGGAAGAGGAGGGGGTATGGGTGTGTGGATGTGTGGAGGAAGGGAGGAGGTATGGGTGTGGATGTGTGGGGGAGGGGGTATTGGTGCGTGGATGTGTGGGTGAGGGGAGGGGGTATTTGTGTGTGGATGTGTGGGGGAGGGGAGAGGGTATGGGTGTGTGGATGTGTGGGGGAGGGGAGGGGGTATGGGTGTGAGGATGTGTAGGAGAGGGGAGGGGGTATGGGTGTGTGGATGTGTGGGAGAGGAGAGGGGGTATGGGTGTGTGGATGTGGGGGGAAGGGTGTGTGGATGTGTGAGGGAGGGGAGGGGGTATGGGTGTATGGATGTGGGGGAGGGGAGGGGGTATGGGTGTGTGGATGTGTGGGGGGAGGGGAGGGGGTATGGGTGTGTGGATGTGTGGGGGGAGGGGAGGGGGTATAGGTGTGTGGATGTGTGGGGGAGGGGGTATGGGTGTGTGGATGGGTGGGGGGATGGGAGGGGGTATGGGTGTGTGGATGGGTATGGGAGAGGAGGGGGTACGGGTGTGTGGATGTGTGGGAGAGGAGAGGGGGTATGGGTGTGTGGATGTGGGGGGAAGGGAGGGGGTATGGGTGTGTGGATGTGTGAGGGAACGGAGGGGGTATGGGTGTGTGGATGTGTGGGGGGAGGGGGTATGGGTGTGTGGATGTGTGGGGGAGGGGAGGGGGTATGGGTGTGTGGATGTGTGGGGGAGGGGAGGGGGTATGGGTGTGTGGATGTGGGAGGAGGGGAGGGGGTATAGGTTTGTTGATGTGGGGGGAGGGTAGGGGGTATGGGTGTGTGGATGTGTGAGGGAACGGAGGGGGTATGGGTGTGTGGATGTGTGGGGGAGGGGAGGGGGTATGGGTGCGTGGATGTGTGGGGGAGGGGAGGGGGTATGGGTGTGTGGATGTGGGGGAGGGGAGGGGGTATGGGTGTGTGGATGTGTGGGGGAGGGGAGGGAAAGGGGTATGGGTGTGTGGATGTGTGGGGGAGGGGAGGGGAGGGGAGGGGGTAAGGGTGTGTGGATGTGGGGGGAGGGGAGGGGGTATGGGTGTGTGGATGTGTGGGGGAGGGGAAAGTAGGATATGCGCCGAAATGGCTGCGATCTGCTGGCCGATGTGAATGCGTGATGTATTGTGTAAAACAAATTCCATCTCACACGGCATAAATAAATCCCTGCGCCTTGAATATGTGCGCGATATAAATTGCATAAATATTTTTTTTTTAAATTAAAAAAAAAAATCCTTGCGCTTAGAACTGTACCCACGGAATACGCGCGATATAAGCCTCATATTGATTGATGATTGATTGAAATCCGCTGGTCCCTCACCCTCCACGAGAACCCAGTCAGTGGCCTGGTCCATGGGTTCGCCATACGTGTCCTCTCTGTAGTATATCTTGTCGTCACGATTGACCCACCACCCCCCCCCCCCCCCCCATCCTAATCCCGCCCCCAAATGCACCGTTCACTCACCATCAACGAGGACCCAAGTGGCCTGGTCCATGGGTTCACCATACATGTCCTCTCTGTAGTAGATCTTGTCATCCCGGTACCCCCTCCCCTTTCCCACACATCCACACACCCATACCCCCTCCCCTCCCCCCACACATCCACACACCCATACCCCCTCCCCTCCCCACACATCCACACACCCATACCCCCTCCCCTCCCCCACACATCCACACACCCATACCCCCTCCCCTCCCCCACACATCCACACACCCATACCCCCTCCCCTCCCCCACACATCCACACACCCATTCCCCCTCCCCTCCCCCATACATCCACACACCCATAATAGGCTCCAAGCCAGCTAGGCCTACCGTGCACCCCCCTCAGGATCCAGCTTCAGTAGGCTAGAGATATTCATTGGGGTCTACTGAACACGTTTTATCAAGTTCGCCACGAAAAAACTCATTCCCACTACTACTTATGCCCCTTTGTTTGAGGGTACCCCCTCGAACGCTAAATTTATCTGTGAAATCACAACAATGCACAGCTGCAATGAATGAACAGAGAACCACTTTTTTGAAATCAAAACAGTTAAGTTGATCATTAATCTTGTAAAAACTATCTATTACAGTGTTCAGTGTTTGATAGGTTGGCTGTAGTGATGCTTAATAAGCGCGAACCGTCATTTTCACAGTACGCAAAGCTTGTCAACTTTGATGAGTAAAAGATTTCAACAAATTTGGGTTTTCTGTTTCATTTATGAGAAACTACAATGCCTTTTTATAATTGCAAGCCACATTTGGAATTCCTGAGAGGATTTGTTGCGACACCAGATGAGATATTTCTCCCCTACCCCCTAAACGTGAAATTTTAGGAAAATGTCAAAAAACATTTTTCCTCAAATATTCATGATAATTCCTCAATGTTTTTAAATCAAATAACAAAAGTAATCACATCGACGACCAAACAGTTCCTTTGTCCATCTTTTAACAGAACTACAACATTATTATTGTCTTTTCAAGACTGAAATGTATAAAATAAAACAAAATGTTCAGATATAGACATCTATTCTGACTGTCTCTTACATATAGTGCTCTTACTTCATAGTTTCCATATACATGGTAGATTAACATAAGAAAGACAATCTAAGAACTAGCTAATGTTTGTTCATGTAAGTGCAGAATGTTTGCTCAAAAATGCAAATGTCTCATGAATCAATTTTAGTTTTATAGTTCTAACAACATGAAAAAGTCATTGGAAAGAACTCTGTAAACTTTTTCTTTCAAACACACACACACACACACACACACACACACACACACACACACACACACACACACACACACACACACACACACACATAGAAGCACACACACACACACATAAACACACACACACACACACACACACACACACATGCACGATCAATCTTAGACTGTTTTAAGAACAAGAAAGTCAAGCTCACAGGACAAGTTAGTCCGATTCACAGCCAGATTCAGATTCAAGTGAATCGTCCAGTCCATGTAGGAACAGTGGTGCCTTCGTCTCTGCTTCATCGTGGACCTCATTAAGCAGGCTATCAATAACTGTCTGTGGGAGAACCAACTCTTCATTTTCTTCAGTCCACAGAGGCTCAAGGATTCCATTCCAACTGTCCCTTACATATCATGCTCTTGCTTCATAGTTTCCATATTAAAGATAAACTAACATCAGATTTGGAAAGACAATCTAAGAAATGTAAAAGACAATCTCTTCATGTAAGTGCAGAATGTTTGCTCATGAATGCAAATGTCTTATGAATCAATTTCAGTTTTATAGAAATAACACGAAAAAGTCATTGTACATAATTACAAAGAAAAGTTGTGCCTCTTCCTCCTTCTCTCCTTCCTTGTGAACCTCATTGAGCAGGCTATCAATCATTGCCTGTGAGAGAACCAACTCTTCATTTTCTTCAGTCCAAAGAGGCTCAAGGATTCCATTGTTCAGCATCCTTCCTTGACTATCAGTGGGTTTGGGAATCTCTGGGAGTGGCAGGTGAGCGCGCTTCCATGTGGCTGTCTGGTAGTTGGCCCTTCTTGCATGTTGTTTAACGCTGTTGTGGCATAGAAGGCGCTTCCGAGCGCAAGTGCGTTACCACTCGGCCACCCAGTCCAGGATTTGGAGGGGGCGGATGATGTTTGTGTGTGGGTGTGTGGGTGTGTGGGTGTGGGTGGGTGTGTGTGTGGGTGTGTGGGTGTGTGGGTGTGTAGGTGTGTGGGTGTGTAGGTGTGTGGGTGGGTGTGTGTAGGTGGGTGGGTGGGTGGGTGTGGGTGTGTGGGTGTGTACGTGGAGGGGGGGGGGCAATATTTACCACAGGGAGTACACGTAAGCTTGGTGAACCCCGTAAACAGGGTACCGACCAGATTTGTTTGATGTGGAGGGATCGATGGTCGGGGGTCGGGAACTGGGGGTTGTGTGTGTGCGTGTGTGTGTGTGTGTGGGTGTGGGGGGGTCAACAAGCAGGTAGATCTACTACAGGGAGGTCACACACGGCGAGCCCATCAACCAGGGCACAGACTCGGTCCTCATGGAGAATGAGTGACCGGTGGAATTGGAGGGGGAAGAATTTTTTTTTGGAGGGAGTGGGGGGGGGGGGGGTATGGATGTGTACATGTGCGTGGAGGGGATGGGCAAGATCTACTACAGGGAGGTCACGTATGGTGAACCCATCAACCAGGGCACCGACTGGGTTAACCTGAGGGACCGGAGGATTTGGTGTGTGCATGTGTGGGGTTGGGGAGGGGGTATGTGGGAGGGGGGGCAGGCATGCATGCATGGCTGTTCACATGGCTTCATTTCTGCTACTTTAGCTGCAGGCTACTTTTAGCACCCATCCTTTCCCCACAGCAGAGATAACACAGCAGCTAGAAGCTCTCTCAGTGCTATGCACTGTGAAGGCCAATCTCCCAGTATAGCGCGGAAGCAGTTGGGTTTAACAGGCAAGTGAGCTTAACAGTGTGCTGGCTGCAGCTGTTGGTAGCCAAACTATTCCCTCTGCTGGGCTATTTTTAACTCACGCTAAAACACAAGCTAGGAACAGCTAGCTAGATTGATGACAAAACCTTGCAACAGGGAGGGCACGATCCTCTACAATTAGAACACGTAGGGCGGGTCCATCAACCAGGGTAGCGACTGGATCCTGGATGGGGAGGGAACAGTACAGGGTTACGAAATACCACACATAGGGCTGACGGGCGCAGTGGCGTGGTCGTAAGACGTCGGTCTCCTAATCGGGAGGTCGTGAGTTCGAATCCCAATCGCTGCCGCCTGGAGGGTTAAGAGTGGGGTTTTTCCGATCTCCCAGGTCAACGTATGTGCAGACCTGCTAGTGACTTGACCCCCTTCGTGTGTACACGCAAGCACAAGACCAAGTGCGCACGGAAAAGTTCCTGTAATCCATTTCGGAGTTTGGTGGGTTATGGAAACACGAAAATACCCAGCATGCCTACCCAACGAAAGCGGAGTGAAGCTGACTATGCTCTCAGAGTATAGTTTGGGGAACCCAAATGGGCAAACGAGCTCACACGTAACCAGAACATTCTGGAACGCTGATGAAGAACAACCATACCTAGGTAAAATTAAATAACAACAAGTCGCGTAAGGCGAAAATACAATATTTAGTCAAGTAGCTGTCGAACTCACAGAATGAAACTGAACGCAATGCAACGCAGCAAGACCGTATACTCGTAGTCCACCGCTCACGGCATAGGCAGTGAAATTGACAAGAAGAGCGGGGTAGTAGTTGCGCTAAGAAGGATAGCACGCTTTTCTGTACCTCTCTTTGTTTTAACTTTCTGAGCGTGTTTTTAATCCAAACATATCATATCTATATGTTTTTGGAATCAGGAACCGACAAGGAATAAGATGAAAGTGTTTTTAAATTGATTTGGACAATTTTGATAATAATTTTTATATATTTAATTTTCAGAGCTTGTTTTTAATCCGAATATAACATATTTATATGTTTTTGGAATCAGCAAATGATGGAGAATAAGATAAACGTAAATTTGGATCGTTTTATAAATTTTTATTTTTTTTTTACAATTTTCAGATTTTTAATGACCAAAGTCATTAATTAATTTTTAAGCCACCAAGCTGAAATGCAATACCGAAATCCGGGCTTCGTCGAAGATTACTTGACCAAAATTTGAACCAATTTGGTTGAAAAATGAGGGCGTGACAGTGCCGCCTCAACTTTCACGAAAAGCCGGATATGACGTCATCAAAGACATTTATCAAAAAAATGAAAAAAACGTTCGGGGATTTCATACCCAGGAACTCTCATGTCAAATTTCATAAAGATCGGTCCAGTAGTTTAGTCTGAATCGCTCTACACACACACACACACACACACACGCACATACACCATACCCTCGTTTCGATTCCCCCTCGATGTTAAAATATTTAGTCAAAACTTGACTAAATATAACAAGTCGCGTAAGGCGAAAATACAATATTTAGTCAAGTAGCTGTCGAACTCACAGAATGAAACTGAACGCAATGCAACGCAGCAAGACCGTATACTCGTAGTCCACCGCTCACGGCATAGGCAGTGAAATTGACAAGAAGAGCGGGGTAGTAGTTGCGCTAAGAAGGATAGCACGCTTTTCTGTACCTCTCTTTGTTTTAACTTTCTGAGCGTGTTTTTAATCCAAGCATATCATATCTATATGTTTTTGGAATCAGGAACCGACAAGGAATAAGATGAAAGTGTTTTTAAATTGATTTGGACAATTTAATTTTGATAATATTTTTTATATATTTAATTTTCAGAGCTTGTTTTTAATCCAAATATAACATATTTATATGTTTTTGGAATCAGAAAATGATGGAAAATAAGATGAACGTAAATTTGGATCGTTTTATAAATTTTTATTTTTTTTTACAATTTTCAGATTTTTAATGACCAAAGTCATTAATTAATTTTTAAGCCACCAAGCTGAAATGCAATACCGAAGTCCGGGCTTCGTCGAAGATTGCTTGACCAAAATTTCAATCAATTTGGTTGAAAATTGAGGGCGTGACAGTGCCGCCTCAACTTTCACGAAAAGCCGGATATGACGTCATCAAAGACATTTATCAAAAAAATGAAAAAAACGTCTGGGGATTTCATACCCAGGAACTCTCATGTCAAATTTCATAAAGATCGGTCCAGTAGTTTAGTCTGAATCGCTCTACACACACACACACACACACACACACACACACACACACACACACACACACACGCACAGACAGACACACATACACCACGACCCTCGTCTCGATTCCCCCCTCGATGTTAAAATATTTAGTCAAAACTTGACTAAATATAAAAAGGGCTCACTCCGCAACAACAAAAAACAGGTGTCAGCCACTGAAAGCAAATCTAATTCGGTCTTCTGGCACTTAACCTAACCAGAAAAAGTTAGACACTTCACATCCAATTTGTAAAGTCCATGCTTCAATCTTTAAAGATATTTGGGATGTTACTTTCAGTAGAATGATAACGAAGCCAGGATCGTGCAATGCCGGTTAACTCTTGTCTTGTCTTTTGTGTGCTTAATTACTTCATTTATTGTGTGAACTCTTGGACTGCTTTTCAGGTTCCCTCGTTCAGTTGGATGTGGGTAATAAGATTGTGTGAACTCTTGGACTGCTTTTCAGGTTCCCTCGTTCAGTTGGATGTGGGTAATAAGATTGTGTGAACTCTTGAACTGCTTTTCAGGTTCCCTCGTTCAGTTGGATGTGGGTAATAAGATTGTGTGAACTCTTGGACTGCTTTTCAGGTTCCCTTGTTCAGTTGGATGTGGGTAATAAGATTGTGTGGGGGGTCAACACAGATGATCGCGTCTACTACCGTTCTGGCATCACTGGAAAACGGTAAATATATGTGTAGTCTAAGTCACTGTGTGTGTGTGTGTGTGTGTGTGGGTGTGTG
>NC_090261.1:49008376-49010537 GCF_037325665.1 Littorina saxatilis | reverse complement strand
GGGGGGGGGGGGGGGGGGGGAGCAGTATCAGACCTAATGATCAGGAAGGTGACCTCCTTTTCTCCCATCCTTGTGGCAAAATAGGTCACGACTTGACCCAGTTAGAGATTTTTTATGCTGCCCGATGGTGAATTTCTGCTGAAGGTGGTACGGTTTCTTGGCGGATGTGGATAGCGTTTAAATGAGGTGTTTATGGGCGGCAGGGTGAAGTGCCCGAAGCAGTAAAGTAAAACGATGTGGCATGTGTGGGCGCTGAATATTGGTCTCTCTGTGTCTGTCTCTCTGTCTCTCTATGTCTCTCCCCCCTCTCTATCTCTGTCTCTCTGTCTTTCTCTCTCTGTCTCTGTCTGTCTATCTCTGTCTGTCTCTGTCTCTCTGTCTCTCTCCCATCTCCCCCGCCACCCTCTGGCGAAAAAGACAGACAGACATTCTGACAAACAAACAAAAACAACACATGCAGACATACTGACAAACAAAAACACATGAACAATCTCGCACATACGTCCCAAAACAAACAAAAAAGAAAGAAAAAAAGAAGCAAACAAACACACACACACACACACACACACACACACACACACACACACACACACACACACACACACACACACACACACACACACCACATAACTGTTCCCCCCCCCCACACACAAAGATCCCCCAACTACAATCCCAACCAAACGCAACTACCCCCACACCCCTACACGCCTTCCCCCCAACAAACACCTCCTTCCTCACCCATGAAATGCCATTCATCTGACAGGGCCGTAACCCATTGTGAAGGGGGTTTACAGCCCATTAAACGACATTTAAACGACTACTCCAATAAACAGTTCTTGGACAAAAGAAACCCAAAAACAGCATCAGCAGTATTGTTGGTCAGTTCAGGTAATGTCAAAGAGGCCAGACAAGGCGTCTCCGTAATGATAGGAGACCGACATTCTTTCTAATTTCAACAGAGAAGTAAATTTAAGATTTTGAACAATTCTGCAAAAGAAGAAAAGCAAAGAACTTAAAACCCCACCGCGAAACGCCTAAGGGCTTTAACATCTCCGGACTTTCGTTCAACCTGTGACCCTACCTGTATTTCCATTCAAGGACTGTGAGTTAAATTTGAGCTATGAAATTGTAACGTATTGTAAAGGGCGCCCCTTTTTGACAAGAGAAAAGAAAAAATAGAAACAAAGAAACAAAGAAAGAAGACAAGAAGAAAAGAAGGAAAGAAAGAAAAAAGACAAGTAGAATTAAAAATAGAAGAAAAGGGAAAGAAAATAGGAAAGAAGAAAGGAAAGAATTGAAAAAAAGAAAGAAGGAAGAAAACAAGACAAAAAGGAAAGAAGAAAAGAAAAAAAGAAGAAAAATCTAATTAATGAAGATCAAACGGGTTTTATGGCTGGGAGACATATAGGTGACAAGATAAGACTTTTATACGATATCATTGACTACTTGAAAGAAAACAATTTACCAGGATTGTTAGTCTCAATTGATTTTGAGAAGGCCTTCGACTCAGTTAACTGGGATTATATGCACAACGTATTGAAATGCTTTAGCATTTTATACTAATATAAGGTCTTCGGTAGCACTAGTGGTCAATGGTAAGGCATCTGGCTTTTTTTACAATAGAACGCGGATGTCGACAAGGGGATCCAATTTCACCTTATCTGTTTTTTTATGTGCAGAACTTCTTGCATGTCGAATTAGAGAAAATAAAGCTATTGAAGGCATTCAGATTGCAGAAACTGAACAGAAAGTTAGTCAGTTCGCCGATGACACCTCACTTTTTCTCAACGGTGATGAAATGTCATATGAAACTCTATTTTATGAACTTAACTTCTTTGAAAAGTTATCTGGATTGAAACTTAACTATGAAAAAACCTGTAATGTCTGGTTAGGCCGAACAAGGAACAGTGATAAACAATATTTGCGAAATCACAAGATGACGTGGAATCCAGCACAATTTAAAATCCTCGGACTCTGGTTTACGAATGACTTGGGAGGGATGGCGGAGTTAAACTTTACTGAGAAATTTAACGAAGTGAAAAAAACTGTTTAGTATCTGGTCCAAACGATCAAGTACCCCGCTAGGACGGATTGCAGTGCTCAAATCGTTAATACTATCAAAACTTGTATATTTATGGATTTTACTACCAAATCCACCTAA
>NC_090261.1:48965876-49003376 GCF_037325665.1 Littorina saxatilis | reverse complement strand
CTGCCATTTTTCAGCAAGACCGTATACTCGTAGCATCGTCAGTCCACCGCTCATGGCAAAGGCAGTGAAATTGACAAGAAGAGCGGGGTAGTAGTTGCGCTAAGAAGGATAGCACGCTTTTCTGTACCTCTTTTTGTTTTAACTTTCTGAGCGTGTTTTTAATCCAAACATATCATATCTATATGTTTTTGGAATCAGGAACCGACAAGGAATAAGATGAAAGTGTTTTTAAATTGATTTGGACAATTTAATTTTGATAATAATTTTTATATATTTAATTTTCAGAGCTTGTTTTTAATCCGAATATAACATATTTATATGTTTTTGGAATCAGCAAATGATGGAGAATAAGATAAACGTAAATTTGGATCGTTTTATACATTTTTATTTTTTTTTACAATTTTCAGATTTTTAATGACCAAAGTCATTAATTAATTTTTAAGCCATCACGCTGAAATGCAATACCGAAGTCCGGGCTTCGTCGAAGACTACTTGACCAAAATTTCAACCAATTTGGTTGAAAAATGAGAGCGTGACAGTGCCGCCTCAACTTTCACGAAAAGCCGGATATGACGTCATCAAAGATATTTATCGAAAAAAGGAGAAAAACGTTCGGGGATATCAATCCCAGGAACTCTCATGTCAAATTTCATAAAGATCGGCCCAGTAGTTTGGTCTGAATCGCTCTACACGCACGCACGCACGCACGCACACACACACACACACACACACATACACCACGAACCTCGTTTCGATTCCCCCTCGATGTTAAAATATTTAGTCAAAACTTGACTAAATATAAAAAGATCTTTGCAATGGTAAAGAATGAGGAGCTCGTTGCCCACCATGTTTTGGTGTTACAATTCTTTAAGAAAGAAAGAAAGATTGAAAGAAAGTAAGGTAAACAAGTCGCGTAAGGCGAAAATACAACATTTAGTCAAGCTGTCGTACTCACAGAATGACACTGAACGTATTTCACCAAGACCGTATACTCGTAGCATCGCCAGTCCATCGCTCGTGGCAAAGGCAGTGAAATTGACTAGCCAGAATAGTGCGGTAGTGGTTACGCTGAGAAGGGTAGCACGCTTTTCTGTTTCTCTGTTCTTTTGAACTTTCTGAGCTTGTTTTTAATTCAAATATATTATATCTATATGTTTTTGGAGTCAGGAACCGACAAGGATTCAGATGAAATTGTTTTAAAACCGATCTCGGAAATCTAATTTTAATCAAACTTTTCATATTTTTCATTTTCAGAGCTGGTTTTTAATCCGAATATAACATACATATATGTTTTTAGAATCAGAAAATTGTGAAGAATCAGATACAAGTGTTTTTGGATCGTTGCAGATATGACGTCATCAAAGACATTTATCGACACATTGAAAAACACGTCTGGGTATATCATTCCCAGGAATTCTTATATAAAGTTTCATGAAGATCGGTCTGCACACACACACACACACACACAGACACACACACAGACACACACACACACACACACAACACACACACACACAGACACACACAGACACACACACACACACAACACACACACACACACACACACACACACACACACACACACACACACACACACACACATACACCACGACCCTCGTCTCGATTCCCCCTCTATGTTAAAACATTTAGTCAAAACTTGACTAAATGTAAAAAGAAAGAAAGAAAGAAAGAAAACAGGTAAGAAAGAACTAAATAAGTGTGAAAGAAGAAAGAAAGATAGATAGATAGATAAATAGATAGACAGACAGACAGACAGACAGATAGATAGAGGGATAGATAGATAGATAGATAGATAGATAGATAGATAGATAGATAGATAGATAGATAGATAGATAGATAGATAGATAGATAGATAGATAGATAGACAGATAGATAGATAGCACCCATTGCACCTCGGGATAAGCAGACATAACGTATACATGTATGTTTTCTTGCTGAACAGTAGTGTAACGTATACTGTGTGTACTGTCAGCGTATACGGTAGTATGGTTCGAAGCGATGTCTCCGATGACTGATGAGGAGTGACAGTCAGTATAAAACTGTTATCGGAAACAGATAAATGACGGGGGCCCGGGTGGCTCAGGTGGTCTTGTGATCGAAAGGTCGCTGGTTCGAATCCGGGCCGGGACGGACACAGGTCAACTGTATGTGCAGACCCAGAGACGGTATTCATCTTCCACCCCATGAGAGAGCGAGAGAGAGACGTGTGATTAGGAATAGCCAGACCTCGGAACTTTTGTTTTTGAAATATGCGACTTTTTTCTTTTACTGCGAGTTTCCGTTCTTTCCGTGTGACGTCACGTCAATCTATCTATGTCAAGAGACCGTATACGTTCAGCTGGTAGTTCCAATAAGGATTTTTCGCTGATACCACCAGAAAGTATACGCTGAACGTACAGAACGTATACTGTGAGCTGATGTGTAGGGGCCCAGGACTGTATGTTTTGTGCGGTCTGAGCGATGTGCAATGCCACATAGACAGATAGATAGATAGATAGATAGATAGATAGATAGATCGATGGATCGATGGATCAATAGATCGATACATAAATAAAATGGAAAGAAATTACTGGGACGCCAAGTAGACCCCGGCGCTTTCTTTGACATTACCGTTCATATTTTGACGAAAAAAGAGTGAAAAACACATTCCAGAGTCGGGGAGCGAATAAAAATCCATTAAAAGGCAAGAGAAAAGAAGGATAAACTGTGGATTTTTGTATGGCTTCAGAGGATTATCCATTTTGACATCTTCATTCATACTCGAAAGAAATCTAGAATTAGAGGGAACATACACATAGAGCGAGTCAAACCTATAAGATGCGGTACGGAAATGGCACAAGTATACATCCAACGACAGCACTGAAGTGGAAGATGTCTGATCAGGTTTTTCCAATATAAACAGTGAGGGTCTCATTGGCCACCATTTTGTCGTGTTGCGATTGTAAAAGAAGGAAAGAAAGAAAGAAAGAAAGTATTGGCATGCTCACCAGACACCAATTCTGTTGACAAAAGAGACTAATGAAGACTGTCTGCACCTCAGTGGTCTGCACCTCAGTGGTCTGCACCTCAGTGGTCTGCACCTCAGTGGTCTGCACCGACATTTCCCTCTCTTTTCTTTTTAGCGACTTCAAATCTGATACGCACAGTTATTTAACAGATGGCTTTTATACAGCCTTTTCCGGTATTCTATAATTGCGAAGTCATGTCACTATTCAACGATCAATCGCAAAGATAGGGGGGGGGGGGGGGGGGGGGAAACAGAAGAAATCCTCTAACGCGTAATTACAAGCAATGTTTCGTGTTATCAAAATAAATCTTGCCTTCCGTATTAAAGATTTAGCTGACGTACACGGAAAAAAACGGCTCGAAAAACAATTACGCCTTAGTTCCTATCTTGGGCAGATTTTGGACGTTTCCGCTTTACCTTGCCTGGAAAAAACTGTTTGTGGAACATTATTAAATTGCTTTAACAAGAACAACACGACAACACCCCCACTCTCGTGTCAGCAGTCACGTAGGCTACACCACCTCTGTCAGGATTTTACATGAGATGAAAACATCCATCAATTTGGATACACACTCTAAATCAACAGCCTTAATGCTCTCTGTACGGATTAGGATTTTTTTTTAATAAATCAATTTTGTAACTGCTGGCCCCAATGTCAAAATGCGAAATTAATTCAGTAAAATTATAAAAATCTCCACAGGAAGCAACCAGGCTGAAGAGGTTGGTTTGTGTCCAATTAAGTAAGTGGAAGGATGGTCTAATCCCATATATATAAGCCTGTACTGAACAGATTGGGCGGGGATGTAGCTCAGTCGGTAGCGCGCTGGATTTGTATCCAGTTGGCCGCTGTCAGCGTGAGTTCGTCCCCACGTTCGGCGAGAGATTTATTTCTCCGAGTCAACTTTGTGTGCAGACTCTCCTCGGTGTCCGAACACCCCCGTGTGTACACGCAAGCACAAGACCAAGTGCGCACGAAAAAGATCCTGTAATCCATGTCAGAGTTCGGTGGGTTATAGAAACACGAAAATACCCAGCATGCTTCCTCCGGAAACGGCGTATGGCTGCCTAAATGGCGGGGTAAAAAACGGTCATACACGTAAAATTCCACTCGTGCAAAAAACACGAGTGTACGTGGGAGTTTCAGCCCATGAACGAAGAAGAAGAAGAAGTATACTGAACAGATTTGTGTTGGTTCACGTACGTGCTGGTTTCCAGGAACGAATGTATCTTCGAAGTATTTTCTGTCTCAAGAAAACATGTTTGTTTTTCACACTAAAATTGCGTATTACAAAGACTGCTGGCCTAGGACCACGGTCGTGATTTCCGATATTTTTAAGCATAGCAAAATATGGATTGCGCAGTAAACGTAGCGGAGAGCCTAGTGAAATAAGGAAGATCCTAACAACGTCTAACAGTCATTAGTGCAAAGTCTATGTGAAAGAGCAAGCTTTCCATGGGTGGTGGGTAGTGGGGGTGGGGGTGGGAGGTTGAGGGAGTGCGGGGTGGGGGGGGGGTGGTGTAACCGTATCCCTATTTAACACAACTGGCGGGAAAAAGTAAGACGTCTCACTCTTTACAGGAAGTGATTTCAATGGTTAGCTATCGCTTAAACCAAATTCTTTATTTTTTTTCACTTTGCAGTTTTCGAAATCCAGAGTCTCTAATGTCAAAACTCCCCTGTGCGCGCATCATTTTCCCTCGCCTCCTTTCCTCCTATTCTTGAGGTTTTTTCATTTGTTATTTGTTATTACAAAAACAATTATGTTAGTCAAATACAGATGAAAATGTCAGTTTTAAATATCATTATACAACACAGGAAAGCCGATTCCTCTCCTAGAAATTCGGTAACACGAAGCTGTCCAGCAATCAATGTAGCACGTGTGCGTGTGTTTTGCTTCGAACTCCTCTGTGGGAGGTCCCTCAAGAATTATGTCATCGTCTTTCCAGTCTCCTTTTGTCCTAACCCATAAATGTGACTTCAGATTTTTTTGACCCAGACTGTGATGTAATGGCAGATTGTTTGTGCATCTAGTTTATGAAAAAGCCGAAGTCGCGACAGGAAGCACACATTAAAAAAAAAAAAAAATCTAAATATCTGTGTGTCACAAAATAGGGTCAAATCAACAGATTGATTTACTGTCTTTTTGACAGGTTTCTGTCCATAGAACTCGCAGTTTTTCTTTGACCTGGCCGGGTTAGCAACTTTTGCTGAAAAGTGTGACTTCGCGTCATTATGGACTGGATTTTGGCCAGGAAAAGGTACGTGACCTTAAAAGAAGTGGAAAGAGAGAGAGAGAGAGAGAGAGAGAGAGAGAGAGAGAGAGAGAGAGAGAGAGAGAGAGAGAGAGAGAGAGAGAGAAAGAGAGACAGACAGACAGACAGAGACAGAGACAGAGAGAGACAAAGACGGAGACAAAGACAGAGCCATAGACAGAGAGGTAGACAGAGGGAGAGGGAGATGGAGAGGGAGCGGGGAGAGAGACAGAGACAGAGTACGGGACAGAGACAAAGAGACAGACAAAGAGACAGACAAAGCAGACACAAACAGAGACACCCACAAACGCACACATAAATACAGACATGCAACATGCAGACACACAGAAACAAACACGTAGAAAAACATACCATATACAGACATAAAGACAGACAGACAAACAGACACACACATAAATAAACAGACAGGCACACATACACAGACACTCAAATACAGACACACAAACAGACTCAAAGACAGGCTCACAGACAGACTCGCACACACCAGCACACAGGCAGATAAACAGACATACATACCGTCACACAGGCAGTGAGAGAGAGAGAGAGAGAGAGAGAGAGAGAGAGAGAGAGAGAGAGAGAGAGAGAGAGAGAGAGAGAGAGAGAGAGAGAGAGAGAGAAAGACAGACAGACAGACAGACAGACAGATAGACAAAGAAAGGAGCAGTGCACGAGAGATGAGTCAGATAAAGATGTGGGTGTCAGATGTAAAGCAAGGGAATGGATAGAAGTAGGGCGAATCGCATCGAGACGGGACACAGATGGTACAAATTAAAATCGAACGTGTTTGAAGAGAACACAAAATTGATTAGTTCTTTCTTTGGTTAAGAATGCATTTGCTTGTTTTCCGGGTTGATGCTCGCCATTTTCTCATCCGTTGCTCGAATTTTGTCTCCACACAGGAAATCTGGATTTTTCGAGAAGTTATTGATTAGAACGGACCCCCATTCCAATACCACGGAAAGGCTTTGGGCTTTACCGAATCGTCTAACATGTTTTTTTTTGTTTTAAGTCTCAGAGAATTCAATTTTTTTTTCAAGGGTAGCAGAACAACATGCAGACTTTTTTTTGCATCTGGCACTCGCTTCATAAAAGATAAGATTACGCACCATTGCTAATGTTGTAAATGTTCAGAGAGAGAGAGAGGGGGGGGGGGGGGAGAGGGATAGAGAGACAGAAAGAGAAAGATGGGGGGTGAGAGGGGGTGGGGAGAGAAAGAGAGTGCGAGAGAGAAAGAGAGAGAGAGAGAGAGAGAGAAGTGGGCAGAGAAAGAGAGATAGAGAGAGAGAGGGACAGAGAAAGAGAGATAGAGAGAGATCAACTCAACTCAACTCAACTCAAATTTTATTGGCTTCAATTTTCATAGAAGAATTTGTCTTGCGCTTGGGAGAAAGTAAGAGTATAACATATAAAAACAGCATTCATATCACATTTCATGTATCACACACAGTAATCACTAGTATAAGCCTACAATTATCACATTTGTACCTGTATCATACATGCAAATAAATAGTATCACATTTCCACGTATCACACACAATATATACATTACATAACATACAGCAAGCTTCCATCTCCAGCGCCCCCCCCCCCCCCCCCACACATACATATCCTCGCACGTGCGTCGACTCCATACAAATGACATCATCAGTCCATTAACTAAAATGCACAATGACTAGTAGTGGGTACATAATACTTAATACGTGCTCAACTAGACCTGCTAACTAAAATAATAACAGAAACAAAAACAAGGACTGGGCACAACATTTACACGTGTGTGACCTACTTACATCAAGTGCCTGTGATCTATAAATAACAATGATTGCGTTTAAAGTAAAACATGAATAATGCCGATGTTTACTAACAATAAATACATAACAACTAAGATAAGAATGTATGTGCTTTCATAATATGATTATTTTATAAAACACAGTGGGGAAATTTGGAAAATAATTTTTATACGAAACTGCGCACCAGGCGATGGGGGGGGGGGGGGGGGGGGGGGTGAGAGGGTGGATGAGAAAGAGAGAGAGAGAGAGAGAGAGAGAGATAAAGAGAGAGAGAGAGAGGGAGAGAGAGAGAGAGAGAGAGAGGAGGGAGAGAGAGAGAGAGAGAGGGAGAGAGAGAGGGAGAGAGAGAGGGAGAGGGAGGGGGAGAGAGAGATATACAGACAGAAAAACAGGTAGACAGACCAGACAGACACACACACTAGCACACATACACCTGCACACAAACACATAAACATAGCGCAGACAGACAAATAGAAACACAGACATATGAGAAGACACGATTACATTCAAACGGCAGACAGACAGACAGACAGACAGCCAGCCAGCAGCCAGCCAGCCAGCCAGACAAACACACAGACAAACGAGCAGTGAATCAGAGATGAGTCCAATAAAGAGGTAAGTGTCGGATGTAATGCCTGTCTTACACTGTGCCGAATATCCTTTCGAATATGAACATGTTGTATTCGGCAAAAAAAGAGATGAATGGACAGGAACAAATATTGAAAATTCGAAGCCTTACCGATCATTGCGAATGCATACAAATCCATACACGAATGTCTTGCGGATGTATTACGAACGTTGCGAGTGGCCTTGCGAGTGTTGCGATTGCTTGCAAACATTTTACGAATAAAGCGATTATGCAATTCGCATTGTTCGTAATACTGCTCTTACACTGTGCCGAATTTCCCTTGAGAATAGAATTCACCAATAATTCGTAATGATCGGGACATGGTCGCAAGACATTCGTAAATGTTCTTAACCATTCGCCACCATTCGTCTCTTGTTGCGAATATTAGCAACATGCTCCTAATATTCGCAAGGAATGCATATTCTTCAGTGTTCGCAAGCCATTCGTAATCATCGTAAAGGTATTCGTAGCGCTCGCAAGGCATTCGCAATGATCGGTACACATTCGCAAGCACTCGCAACTATTCGTAAGACATTCGCAAGAAATGTGTGTATGAACATGTTGTATTTGGCCAAAAAAAAAGAGACTAATGGACAGGACAAATATTGACCATTCGAAGCCTTACGAATCCTTGCGAATGTCTTACGAATGGTTGCGAGTGTTTGCGAATGTCTACTGATCATTGCAAATGCATACGAATCTATATTCGCAAGGATAATCGGCACAGTATCAGACAGGCATAACGAATGTTTGCGAATGCCTTGCGAGCCTGACGAATACATTGTGATGATTACGAATGTTCGCAAGGATATTCAGCACAGTGTGAGACAGGCATAACGAATGGTTGCGAATGCCTTGCGAGCGTTACGAATACATTGCGATGATTACGAATGTCTTGCGAAATCGTACAAGTACGTTGCAAAAAAAGTTAAGAATATGACTTTCTTTGCGAATATTAGGAACATGCTGCAATGTTCAAAACAAGAGACGAATGGTGACGAATGGTTAAGAACATTTACGAATGTCTTGCGACCATGTCCCGATCATTGTGAATTATTGGAAAATTCTATTCGCAAGGGCAATTCGGCACAGTGTAAGAGTAGCATAAGGTAATGGGATGAATAGAAGTAGGGCGCATCGCATCGAGGCGGGACACAGATTCATTGACAAAGTAAAATCGAACAAACGTGTCTGAAGAGAAAAAAGTTATTGGTTCTCTCTTGGGTCAATAATGCCTGTGCTTGTTTTCCGGGTTTGGAGCTCGCCATATCCCAATCTATTGCTCGATTTCTTTCTCCGCAAAGAAATTCAGGATTTTTCGAGAATGTACTGAAGTGACCTTAAAGGGATAATAACTAAAAAAAATAAAAAAAGGCTCCTCAGATCTCTTCCAAAGTTATGCCATAAGATTCTGCCTTACAAATAAAGCATTATAATATATGTTTATATTGATAAAAATAATAATTTGCATTCCTGAAGATGTATGACGTCACTAATGTGCACATAACTCGATAAGGTTATAAATCAAATTAGGCATCAACCAAACTGTCTTGAAAACATTCCAGCAAAATAAGTTTTGTTGCAATTAGTGGTGGACTCGAGTCAAGCATGTTTTTCGGTAGGGTAACCGCACTTGCCGCGGGGGCGCCTCAGATCTTGCCACCAGGCTGCGCTTCTGGACTATTTTTTGTTTTCAACACCGGAGAAGAGCAGCACCACGAAGCGCAGTCGCTCGCTTTTATTTTAATTACTGATCATTTTTGTGGTGCGTTTTTGAACAAATCGTGCGGTGTGCGTCTAGATTAAGGTACAGTGGATTCCCCTGTTTCTTCAGATTCGTTAAATTCGTCAGATCCCCCCCCCCCCCCCCTAAAGTTCAGATCGATAATATCACTTTAATGGAAAGGCTTTTAAATTCACGAAATCTTCAAATATATTCTACCAAGTCTAGGGGAATTTATTATGTTTTTCAAGAGAAACAGTGGGACACGTTGACAATCCTTTTGCCACTCCAGGTAATCACTAAATGAAGGTCACATTACGAGAGAGAATAAAGAGAGGGGCAAATATATGGAGAGAGTCAAAGAGAGAGAGAGAGAAAAAAAGAGAGAGAGAGAGAGAGAGGCAAATATATGGAGAGTCAAAGAGGGAGAGAGAGAGAGAGAGACAGAGAGAGAGAGAGAGAGAGAAATAAAGAGAGGGGCAAACATATGGAGAGAGTCAAAGAGAGTCAAGGAGAGAGAGAGAGTGAGAGAGCGAGAGAGAGAGAGAGAGAGAGAGAGAGAGAGAAAGAGAGAGAGAGAGGGTAGAGAGAGAGAAAGAGAGAGAGAGGGTAGAGAGAGAAAGGAACAGAAGAAAACAGCAATAGAGAAAGATAAAGGCAAAAGAGAAAAAAGAGAGAGAGAGGGAGAGAGAGAGAATGAGAGAGAATGAGAGAGAGAGAGTGAGAGAGAGAATGAGAGTGAGATAGAAAGATCGATAGAGAGAGAGAGAGAGAGAGAGAGAGAGAGAGAGAGAGAGAGAAAGAGAGAGAGAGAGAAAGAGAGAGAAATAAATAAAGAGAGGGGAAAATATATGGAGAGAGTCAAAGAGAGAGAGAGAGAGAGAGAGAGAGAGAGAAATAAAGAGAGGGGCAAATATATGGAGAGAGTCAAAGAGAGAGAGAGAGAGAGAGAGAGAGAGAGAGAGAGAAATAAAGAGAGGGGAAAATATATGGAGAGAGTCAAAGAGAGAGAGAGAGAGAGAGAGAGAGAGAGAGAGAGAGAGTGAGAAATAAAGAGAGGGGCAAATATATGGAGAGAGAGAGAGAGAGAGAGAGAGAAATAAAGAGGGGCAAATATATGGAGAGAGTCAAAGAGAGAGAGAGAGAGAGAGAAATAAAGAGAGGGGCAAATATATGGAGAGAGTCAAAGAGAGAGAGAGAGAGAGAGAGAGAGAGAGAGAGAGAGAGAGAGAGAGAGAGAGAGAGAGAGAGAGTGAGAAATAAAGAGAGGGGCAAATATATGGAGAGAGAGAGAGAGAGAGAGAGAGAGAGAGAGAGAGAGAGAGAGAGAGAAATAAAGAGAGGGGCAAATATATGGAGAGAGAGAGAGAGAGAGAGAGAGAGAGAGAGAGAGAGAGAAAGAGAGAGAAAGAGCGAGAGACAGAAAGAGGGATAGAGACAGAGACATAGACAGAGACAGAGATAGAGACGTAGAGACAGACAGTTGGAGAGACAGAGACAGAGACAGAGACGTAGAGACAGACAGTTGGAGAGACAGAGACGTAGAGACAGACAGTTGGAGAGACAGAAACAGAGACGAAGAGACAGACAGTTGGACAGACAGAAAGCAAGACACAAAGAGAGAGAGCATGCAGAAAATTGCCAAAAATTAGCTAACTCCCCCTCTGAAGCAAGAAGGTCACAACAAACCATCACCAAACTAGTCAAAACCACGACCTCCACACTCACTGCCACCACAAACGCCGCCACAAGAACAACAACCACAGAAATAGACCCGTTGGCGTCAAAACAATGTGAAGTGGGTTAAATGAGAACTGCAAGGTTTCCTAACACAACGGTCACCCGTGGTGTCTTGACGGGCGCGAATGACGGACACCACGCGAGTCGACTTCTTCTGGTTTCCATCTATAGCTTCACGACTTTTGTTAACTTTGTTGCTTGGTGTTTTTTACTTCTGCAGCTGAATGGTGTTTTGTTCGCCTAACCCTTCTTCCATCCCCTCCCCCAAATTCCTTGTGCACCCTTAACCACACCCCCCCCCCCACACACACACATAACAACCCAAAACCAAACCAGAATATAAACAAAGCATTCACAACAACAAACAAAACACAAACAAAGTAATACAAAACAACAACAAAACAACAACAATGTCACCGCCTTAGTTTTCCCACCAACCTCTATACAATCCCAGCTGTAATTTTTGTTTGTTTCATTAATTCAGTCTGTATCTAAACATGGGTATTTTCTATGCTTGGAACTAACCGTCATTGAAAAAGCAGTTTGAATATTGTGTGGACATTTACTGAGTGGTTTTAAACTATTTTGGGCAAATTAAATGTATCAGCCAATTTTGTTGTGCATGTGTACGCTTAACATTAAAACCCACTGATTAAACAGCGTATATACAGTTACAGCATTCACACGTTTTCTTTACAATTATTTTGGGGCTAATAAGAATGCATCGGACAATTTGCATACATGTGCATTTGGTAAGCATCACATAAATACCTGCTGACAAAAAAGTTTGAATGAGTTGTAAACATTTACACGACGTCCTCCTATAACTATTTTGGGGCTAATTGGAATGTATCGTATTTGGCCACAAAATACTTAAAAGTGCCAGGCCATTTGTTAAGTGCACGACCCCCTCCACCCCCCCCCCCCCCCCCGTTAGGTAAGTGCCCCCAGCGAAAAGCCTTCTGGTAACATGAAGCCTGATCCCTCCCGACTCATCGCCTCCTCCCTTCTCCATTCACACGGACGGTTCTCTCTTCCTCCTTCCCCTACCCTCCTGATTCACGTCACTTTGCTGTTGGCCTATGACTGTACAGAAATAAGACGCTCCCATTGGATAGCTGTGACTCTTGGGATAACTGTATGTTCCCTGCAAAAAGCACTTCTGTTCCTCTTAAAAGTACAACTGACACCCCCCCCACCCCCTCCATCCCCTGGGTCTAGCATGGAAAGCACTGACAGCCCACTTTGTCAACATCACGGGCCAAAGACACATCGACACAATCATCATCGAACGCTGAAGAAGAAGAAAAAGAAGCATTGAAAGCACGTTGCTGGCCATGTGCCGGCGTGCACATTTTTGTCACTGGATCACATGAAAAGGTCAGTTTGTAAAACTTGCTGAACTATATACAAAGAAGCAACCCCCTCCTCCGAACACACACGCACGCAAGCACACACACACACACACACACACACGCACGCACACAAATACGCTCACCCAAGGAAACAAGCGCACGCGCATGCGCACCAGCAAAACATCTTCCCAAACAGATTTTCCGTTTTTAAGGCCGAAACGTTAAATCGTTTTGTGAAGATGTATTGAGATTGAAAATCTCGTTATATATAGGTACTCTCGACTATTGGCGTTTACTGAATTAACAAATAAAGCAAAATCCAACTCACCACAGCAAGCAGCCAGGGTGTGGATTTTTGGTTTGTGTGAAACGCCGCTTTCGGTGGAGCACAACGACAACAAAAGCAACAGCAACAGCAGCAACAACAACAACAACAACAACAACAACGACAACAACAACAACAACAACAACAACGGCGGCGGCGGCGACGACGACGACAACGACAACGACAACAACAACAACAACAACAACCAGCTCTGCACAGACTAAACCTACGCTCCAAAGGAAAGTGAAAGTAAAAGGATGCTCTCACTTCGCGTGAAAGCCTCAACAGATAATTTGACGGCGGACATGACGGCTTACACGAGACGAAATGTACTTTTAAAGGACGTGTAAGCGGACACGAGGAGTGTATTATTTTGTCTTGTCCCTAAGTAATGAATCGTTACGTCATACATCGCGATGGCCAGAATATTGCCGGACGCTCTTCTTCTTCTAATGGGAAATTGATAACAAATCTATTTTTTAATTTTTTTAATTTGTAAAATAACGAATCTAGTTACATCACAGGCAAAAAAGATGGATGCCGGCTGTAACAAGGGGGGCAACCAAAGAAAATGTCACATGGCTTACAACGTGCCAGTACTTCCTTCTCTTCCTGATTACCTTTTTCTTCCCACCTACGCTGCTTCGGATTTATTGATAAATCATGTTCTGGAACTCTGGAACTCTTCAGAACGTATTAGAACTTGTTTGTACTGTTTTTTGTTTGGTATGCTAAGTGCTTCGGCTCGATTTACAACTCTGTTTGTTTCTTCTTTAGTTCTGGAACTCTAGAATTCGTTGGAACTGTTTAGAACATTCCAAGAAGCTTTATTTGGATCGATTGTGGTAAAACAACCAATGATCAATCATGTTTTTGGGTTAAACGATCATTTTTTCTGTTAGCCATCAATCAGTTTGTGCTGGAAAGCAGGAAATGTTCTTACAAGGGGAAGGAAAACATAATTATTTTTTTTTATAGTAATATGCGTTATTTTAACTATATTTGGCAGAATTGATGTTCGGACTAAAACAGCACTTTGTTCTTTGATGAGGAAATTGCCCCCCTCCCGATTTCCCTCTCTCTCCTTCTCTGTTCTTTAAAAAATCAAAACAAGAAATGTTCGAAATGTTGTTAGAGGATATAGTATCAATGCCTCTTCGGTGCATGTGAGGTTTGTATTATGACATTTTTTTAAAAAAATCAGTGATTCACAACAGTGTTAATTCTTCACCATTAACGTAAGAGAAATAGAGGTTCAACGCAAACACTATTCAGTTTTGTTTGATATGTCAATTTTACACAATGCCTGAAAGATACCATTGATGAAAAACGAAAGAAGAAATGTGTCAGTCTATTGTGAAGAAGAAAAAAAATCTAAGGCAGATAAATAATTTATATTCAGTTTAGCGCAATTTTTGTGTCAACCATGAAAATAAATTCAAACGCGAAGGAAAAACAAACATAAAATGCACTTCCACCAACTTGCACATTAATTTATTTCCCAGCAATGGAACAATAGAGAAGTGAAAAGTTTACAAATAAAATGCAATAAGGTTGAATTAAGATCCGAAAAGTCAACAAATGAAATGCAATAAGGTTAAATTTCACGAATTCTATCAAAAACTTCACGCATTGCTATTTTTCCTGAACATGTTACCACCATACGGAAACTGAATACAGTCCTATCAGATCAGTATTGACCAAACGCATCATACTTCTTCACCGTCAGTTTCACTGACAATCACTTCCTTGTATGGCTTGTCTCGGCAGGTGAAAGTGACAGCGACACTTTCTCTCGCGATCCATCTCTACATTGGCCTTGTCAGTTTCCTCCCTGCAACAGCATCCAATGGGAAGACAGTATACATCCTGCAGATCTGCCCGCTCCACCAGGAAGCCAGAACAAATCACTGGCCCCAAGGTGCCACACTGCAGGAGCAACTCTGGGGCACCAAAGACTCCCTGATCCTGACCACCAGCTTTATTCAAGCTACAAAACTTGAAGTCTGACCTGAGGCCCAAAATCCTGGAACGCCGAAGAAGAAGAAGAAGAAGTTTCCCCTCACTTTAAAAATGCCGATATAGTTTAGTGGCTAGAAGCGCTGACCAACAAGTGTTCAGATATTTTTCTAATTGTCGTTTCTAGATAGTAAAATATGTGCTGAAAACGGTCAGCTATCGCACCATCAAGAAATCGGTTCCCTAGTACCCCTTTAAGGCTCTGGAACCACCCCGGGTGGCAATATCGGGTCGCAACAAAGAGTGTTCCCCATAGCCGGAAAGAGCCTCAACCGTGAAAGATAGAAAGAAAGGTATTGAACAAAAAAGACGCACAACACCAATGTGAACCATTTGTGTTATCATACTTATATTAAAATATTGATGACGATGGAATAAATGGGTTACTTTTAGATTTCTGACAAAAAATCGCGAAAAACATGACAAATTGTCTTTTTTATAGCCTAAACTATGAAAGATTTAAAGACAAGTATTGAACACAAAAGATAGCAATGGATAATGGCAACAACATTTGCTCTCATTGTTGTACAAAATTGTTGATTGTTTTTTAATACTTTTCCGTTTTTGTGGATTTCACAAAGCATACCAATTAAACGGCAGTCCAGGTAACTCGTCCGAATTTTTGCGGCAAAGAGCCTCAACATTTGAAGATAGAAAGACTATCATTGAACAAAAACTATGGTAAACACTAATGTGAATAACTTTTGATCTCACACTGATATTGAAATATTGATGACCATGCAATTAATGGGCTATTTTCAGATTTGTGGGTACAAAATCGCCCAAAACATGACAAATTGTCTTTTTTCTAGCCTAAACTATGAAAGATTTAAAGACAAGTATTGAATATAAAAGATTGAACGGGATAATAGCAACAACATTTGCACTCATTGTTGTACAAAATTGTTGATTGTTCTTGAATATTTTCCGTTTTTGTGGATTTCACAAAGCGTACCGATTAATCGGCAACCCGTGTCAATCATCCGAATTATTTCATGCTGCGCCAAAACGATTGAAAATGGATGGAATATTAGTGTTTGAAGACAAAAGGCGCACATTGTCATGTTAAGCATATCTTGTTACACCGTATACACATCAAAATCGTGATAGCTCTTGGTTTGAATGTTACAATGTTTGATTTTGTGCAAGTTACACACATTGATACTGACAAAATGTAATGATATTCCAGGACAATATATCCAGCGCGCTCTTTGGGTGCCCAAAACACTGTACATGGTGAGTCCCATTGTGGTGCCAAAGTAGAAAATAATTATATTCACTTTAGCGATAGTCCGCAGTAGACGACATCAAATGACACAGACTGTAATGATAACTCAAAACTCGTCATCGCTTTCAGCAAACGCGTCAAAGTCAACCTCCTCATCTTCTTCCTCGTCTTCCTCGTCATCCTCTTCTTCACAACCACCATCTGCCAGAAGATCGATCAGCGACACAGGTAGGATGGGCTTGAGGCACCACACGGGTTCCAGGACACCGTCTGCATTTTTCGTCCATCCCTGCCCCTGGTCGTAGGGTTTGGGCCTCTCCAGAATGCCTTCATGAGCACGCTTGTACAGGGCAACGCGGTGGTTTACTCGCTGAATGTGCGGCATCAGAGCTCTGCAAGCTCAGAGAGGTTGATCAGTTGCCGATGTTTTCCTGATCCCGTATCCAGGTATACAGTCAACTTGATGGCTTCAGCGTGGTAGAGAAGAATGACAAAGATGTCCGTGTCCGGGGTTCTGACCACAGCGTTCTTGTATCCCAGCGCTGCGGCATGATGGAGGTACAGCACCACCCTGGTGTCAGTCTCTTCCTGGTTGCTGTAGATATTGGGAACCTCATGCACCTTTACCTGAAAACACAATGGCCATTAGAACATTTAGATTGGAGTCTAAACTGGAAAATATATGAAGACTCCATTCTAAATATTCTAATGGCCATTGTGTTTTCAGGTAGAGGTGCATGAGGTTCCCAATATCTACCACGCTGAAGCCATCAAGTTGACTGTATACCTGGATACGGGATCAGGAAAACATCGGCAACTGATCAACCTCTCTGAGCTTGCAGAGTCCCTGGGGCATGACTACTGTGCCACTCTTCTTGGGTTCTATGTGTACAGCGGAGAGGACTGCACCAGTGCATTCAAAGGAAAGGGGAAGGTGGGGCCCCTTAAGAAACTGGAGAAGAACCCCAAGTTTCACACGGCATTCAGGCAGCTTGGTGACGACTGGGATGTCAAACTTCGGGTGGTGAAGCAGTTGGAAGAGTTTACGTGCCTGATGTACAATTACAGTCGTGAGAAATCAGTTGATGTCGTTCGTGGAAAGCTACTTCGCAAGATGGTGGAAGACAACGAGAAACTCACGTCCAAGTGTAAGGTCGATCTAGCCCGCATGCCTCCCTGCCAATCTGCTCTGATGCCGCACATTCAGCGAGTAAACCACCACGTTGCCCTGTACAAGCGTGCTCATGAATGCATTCTGGAGAGGCCCAAACCCTACGACCAGGGGCAGGGATAAACGAAAAATGCAGACGGTGTCCTGAAACCCGTGTGGTGCCTCAAGCCCATCCTACCTGTGTCGCTGATCGATCTTCTGGTAGATGGTGGTTGTGGAGAAGAGGATGACGAGGAAGACGAGGAAGAAGATGAGGAGGTTGACTTTGACGTGTTTGCTGAAAGCGATGACGAGTTTTGAGTTATCATTACAGTCTGTGTCATTTGATGTCGTCTACTGCGGACTATCGCTAAAGTGAATATAATTATTTTCTACTTTGGCACCACAATGGGACTCACCATGTACAGTGTTTTGGGCACCCAAAGAGCGCGCTGGATATATTGTCCTGGAATATCATTACATTTTGTCAGTATCAATGTGTGTAACTTGCACAAAATCAAACATTGTAACATTCAAACCAAGAGCTATCACGATTTTGATGTGTATACGGTGTAACAAGATATGCTTAACATGACAATGTGCGCCTTTTGTCTTCAAACACTAATATTCCATCCATTTTCAATCGTTTTGGCGCAGCATGAAATAATTCGGATGATTGACACGGGTTGCCGATTAATCGGTACGCTTTGTGAAATCCACAAAAACGGAAAATATTCAAGAGCAATCAACAATTTTGTACAATAATGAGTGCAAATGTTGTTGCTATTATCCCGTTCAATCTTTTATATTCAATACTTGTCTTTAAATCTTTCATAGTTTAGGCTAGAAAAAAGACAATTTGTCATGTTTTGGGCGATTTTGTACCCACAAATCTGAAAATAGCCCATTAATTCCAAGGTCATCAATATTTCAATATCAGTGTGAGATCAAAAGTTATTCACATTAGTGTTTACCATAGTTTTTGTTCAATGATAGTCTTTCTATCTTCAAATGTTGATACTCTTTGCCGCAAAAATTCGGACGAGTTACCGGGACTGCCGTTTAATTGGTATGCTTTGTGAAATCCACAAAAACGGAAAAGTATTAAAAAACAATCAACAATTTTGTACAACAATGAGAGCAAATGTTGTTGCCATTATCCATTGCTATCTTTTGTGTTCAATACTTGTCTTTAAATCTTTCATAGTTTAGGCTATAAAAAAGACAATTTGTCATGTTTTTCGCGATTTTTTGTCAGAAATCTAAAAATAACCCATTTATTCCATGGTCATCAATATTTTAATATAAGTATGATAACACAAATGGTTCACATTGGTGTTGTGCGTCTTTTTTGTTCAATACCTTTCTTTCTATCTTTCACGGTTGAGGCTCTTTCCGGCTATGGGGAACACTCTTTGTTGCGACCCGATATTGCCACCCGGGGTGGTTCCAGAGCCTTAAAGGGGTACTAGGGAACCGATTTCTTGATGGTGCGATAGCTGACCGTTTTCAGCACATATTTTACTATCTAGAAACGACAATTAGAAAAATATCTGAACACTTGTTGGTCAGCGCTTCTAGCAACCGTACTAATAGGGAAAGTTTAATTTCCAGCAGTTTTTATTCGGCGTTGTGTTCGTCAGTTGAAAGTGGGAGTTATTGTGAACATTTGAGTATATAGTGTTCGATGTTTTGGACTTCCGTAGGAAAGTGGGTTCTGTGCATGTCTGTGCGAAAACAACATCTCCAACATTGACGTTTTGTTATTATCAACAAACATTTCTCAAAATATGAGAGCTTATTCAAATAATATGCAGAAAACAACATCGTAATCGCGTCTCACTTGTTCACTTAGTTCTTGAACAAGGTTTACGTATAGGTTTGTGTGTCATGGCCATAACAACAAAAACACCATTATATCCAGGTGAAACCTACATTATATTCGTTTTATCGGGGTCAGAAAAATAACGGCACACCAATTACTTTCACACATTTTCGAAATGAAAACAAAATTCACCCCCTGTCGTGATACACATCTGCTCTGCGTAATAATTTTCACCTTGGACTAATCTCCCTGAAAAAAACTAGTTGACCTTCTCTGGTGTCATCTTACATTCTGGTCGCTATCTGTGGCAGAAAAAACACAAAGCAGGCTGTATGTGGATAACTGACGCGGATTATGAAGAAAAAGATAGCCTTGTAGGACAGTTGTTGATGTTGGCTAAGTTTTAATGCTTGTTTTGTTTTCGCGAACAAGCAGTCTCTAGAAGACTGAGGTGTCAACAATCTAGTTACATGTTTTTCTCTCATTTAATTGGAGACAGTCGATCTCTGTCTTTTACTACGGGTGAAGCTCCCGCAGTGGGGCACTGCGGTTATGAAATTAAAGGCCCCTCCTGTTTTTGGAACCGCAGGAGCTTTCTAGTTTGATGTTAGGTAGATTTTTGGTTCCTCTTTCCTGTCATGCTCTCTTTTTCTTCATGAATTCTTTTCCTTTTTCTGCCTTCTTGCTCATTCACCTGTATTTTTTCCAAAAATCTCTTCTCTTGCCGCTTGTCTCGCGATTCATGTATAGTTTAATCTGTTAGTGTTCTGATGTAAGTCCAGCAGTAGATAGGTTAAGCCTATTTTAACACACTGGAAACTGGTAATCTTCCAGTAGGTATTAATTTAGTTTTACTAAAGCCTGCTGGGACACAAGTAATGGGTTAGTGCATTTGTAAACAGGAATCGCTTGACAAGTGGCCCCCTTCATCCCCCCCTTCCTCGTCCTGATATGGCTCTGCGTAGTCGGCTGGACGTTAAGCAACAAATAAACAAACAAACTACGGGTGAAGCAAATTTCCATTACTCTTTTGTGCTCGGGATAAGTGGCAGAATTTAAGTCCGAGCTTTCAGGAAAATATTGTTTTTCGTAAATCAACCAATGATTATTTAGGAACTGCTATCAGCTTTGGATGTTCAAGGTGTTAGGAATAACGCAAACCAATCCAAAGCAAGCAAACAAACAAACAAACAAACAAACAAAGAAACAAAGAAACATACAAACAAACAAACAAACAAACATCCCAAAACCAAGGCAAAATAAAGCATAACAAAACAAAGCAGCACACAACGAAACACACTTTGCAACCGGAAACGGGAAGTTCACGTCACACTTGCTGTCAGCGTTGCTTGTACAATGTCGGACCTACATCCCCCTGTCAGCAGCCAAGATGTTGACACTTGCAAATGTGTCTCCATTTCTGAATTCCACTCTCTTCGTTCATTTGACTCGATGTCTGTCTGTGCCTCTCTCTCTCTCTCTTCCTGTTTGTCTCTCAGTCTGTGTGTCTGTCTGACGGTCTTTCTATCTCCCTGTCTGTCTATGTCTGTCTCTGTCTCTGTTTTCGTTGCCTCCCCCTCCACCGCCGCCACCCCCTCCTTTCGTCTAATTTCGATTTGATTCGCAATCGTAGGGGAGCTGAGTTCATGCTTGAAACAATCAAGACACAATGGAATCCTAATCACACACACACACACACATACACACACACGCGCGCGCGCGCGCACTCGCACTCACGCACATACACACACATACATGCATACACACACACGCACGCACGCACGCACGTACGTACATACGCACAAACACACGCACACACACACACACACACACACACACACGGAGCGTTGTCAAGCAAAATGTCATTCAGTCCAAGCATGTGAGGAAAATAACAAATGCTGTAGAATAATCTCTTCATTCCCACATGCATGACAATTGCTGTACATACAGCTGTGTCCTGTCCAAGATAGCGGATAGGGTTATGCAGTGCACCCTGTCTGCTTTTTGGGGCAGAGTGCAAATCTTGCCGAGAACCCTATCATATACCAAAGACTGAGTTACTAAGAGACTATACTTATTTGGGGTTTACGCTTGGCCCTGAGGGCGTGGATAGAGTTTTGACAATTATGAAGAAATAAGGCATTTGTTCTGCTTCTTGATCAAGGACAAAATTATACCAAGATAAATTCAAAATAATTTCAGTTTGTGGATGAGCATGGACGTCATGCAATCGTCAAACAACCCTCAGCTGAAATTTATGAAACACGAGTAACGCTTTCAATTAGAAAGCTTTCTGACGCTTCCTTTAAAGTTTTATTTCGAGATTGAAAACATTCAGAAACTTGTCGTCATACAATTCTCCTGGGAAGACATGCTCTAGTTTTATGGGTTCATTTGGTTTGAGGCACCGCGCCTTTATTCGAAGTTATTTTAAATGTATGTCACTAATGGAACGCAGTGCCCCTTTTCTCATCAATACCTCTTCTGGTTTTTCGATTTGTGACATCATTCCAATCAGCATAAAACGTCTTAACTATGTACGTGTTTTAAGAAGAAACATCAAGGGATAGTTTTTTTTTCTAAGGCTTTTTTGTGAACATTAAATCCACGCACGCACCCACGCACGCACCCACCCACGCACGCACGCACGCACACACGCACAAACGCACGCACGTACGCACGCACGCACGAACGCACGCACGCACGCACACACACACACACACACACACACACCTGCGAGTGTTTCTGAAGCAACTGTGAATGTTTTAGGATGCGTTGACATTTTGCCAACATTCAGGATAGCTTTAACTTAAAATGGCTGTCAGTCACAACCGCTTTCGTTACACTGTCTTGTGCGCAGCCACGTTCTGCATGAAGAGATTGTATGACGGGTTACCAGTGCCAAAACCTAGGGTTACTATTTTCATGTGAAAATTAGTAATTAACAGTGTTAATTACTCATTTCATTTAGTCAAGTTTTGACTAAATGTTTTAACATAGAGGGGGGAATCGAGACGAGGGTCGTGGTGTATGTGTGTCTGTCTGTCTGTCTGTCTGTCTGTCTGTCTGTCTGTCTGTGTGTGTGTGTAGAGCGATTCAGACTAAACTACTGGACCGATCTTTATGAAATTTGACATGAGAGTTCCTGGGTATGATATCCTCAGACGTTTTTTTCATTTTTTTGATAAATGTCTTTGATGACGTCATATCCGGCTTTTCGTGAAAGTTGAGGCGGCACTGTCACGCTCTCATTTTTCAACCAAATTGGTTGAAATTTTGGTCAAGTAATCTCCGACGAAGCCCGGACTTCGGTATTGCATTTCAGCTTGGTGGCTTAAAAATTAATTTATGACTTTGGTCATTAAAAATCTGAAAATTGTTAAAAAAATGTTTTTTTTTAAACGATACAAATTTACGTTCATCTTATTCTTCATCATTTTCTGATTCCAAAAACATATAAATATGTTCTGAAAATTAAAAATATAAAAATTATGATCAAAATTAAATTTTCGAAATCAATTTAAAAACACTTTCATCTTATTCCTTGTCGGTTCCTAATTCCAAAAACATATAGATATGATATGTTTGGATTGAAAACACGCTCAGAAAGTTAAAACGAAGAGAGGTACAGAAAAGCGTGCTATCCTTCTCAGCGCAACTACTACCCCGCTCTTCTTGTCAATGTTACTGCCTTTGCCATGAGCGGTGGACTGACGATGCTACGAGTGTACGGTCTTGCTGCGTTGTATTGCGTTCCGATTCATTCTGTGAGTTCGACAGCTACTTGACTAAATGTTGTATTTTCGCCTTACGCGACTTGTTTTCATTTTGGCCTCGTTTTCAGTCACAGTAGTCGAAGACTGTGCATAGGACATACTACCTAGTAACCGCCCACACCCCCACTTCCTGATTAAAAAAATGTCACGAAAATAATGTTGGAACATTTGTTTTTAGTGTGTGTGTGTGTGTGTGTGTGTGTGTGTGTGTGTGTGTGTGTGTGTTTGTGTGTGTTTGTGTGTGTGTGTCTGTGTGTGTCTGTGTGTGTGTGTGTGTGTGTGTGTGTGTGTGTCTGTTAATGTGTGTATATGTGTGTGTCTATCTGTGATTGTGTCTCTATATGCCTACACGTATGCGTGCGTACATCGGATGGGATGAACATGTGTACGACAGCTTTCTATCAACCCGCCATGGAGGTAGCCGTACTCCGCCTTTGTTGCCTTAACCACCTGACGTATCTCTCTTTAACCAAAAGATAACAACTCTATAAACATTCTGCGTCAAGTTTAAATCGTGATGAGGTGTTCAGCAGACCGGTGTCATAGTAGAAATCCCTTAAAGCCCCACGATTTAAGACTCCCCCCCCTGCTTTCTCAATTCTTTGTTTATTTTCAGCATCTCTAAATGTACCTACATTTTAAGACCTCTGTCTTTTAAGTCCTTAATCTATCAGATTTGTTGGTGGTCTTAAAAGGGGGAACAGTGGAGCCCCGACGATTTTAAGATCTACACAAAAATGATAAAATCAGGCCTTGGGGGTAGATTTACAGTGATTATGAACAGAATAGGTCTTAAAAAGGAGGGAATGTTTAATTGGGAGATGGGGGGTGGGTGGGCTTAAACAAAGGAATACGTACCGGTCTACAGAACACCTAGTGCGATCGCTATGAAAGCTTGTTGAGCGACAACTGCGATAAAAACCAAAATCCGTTCATTTGGTCCCGATAACCTCTGACACTAAGCGGTATTGACAACAACAAAAAGCTCTATTTTGATACGAAAATGTCAAGCGGAATCGAAATCGATACGACTGACTTTTGGCCATTACCTCTGTGATATGTTCACACACAATCCGGTTAGATACCGGCACATTTAGGCTTACACGAACATTTTTTACACGCCGTGAACTATCTAAACTGAGAACTAGTCCTTCACTTGAATAAATAGTTAGCCTACAAACTTTTAGAAACACCTGGGCCACGCAGTGCGCTTTAAAATACTGTGCATCATTCTGCTCTGGTCAGTTTTGAAAATGTTCTGCGTCAGTCTTTTCGAACAGCATTGACGTCACACACACACACACACACACACACACACAAACACGCATACACACACTTTTCCATTTTATTTAATTTAACTGAATTTGTTATCCCCATGTTGGGAAATTCGGGTAGCTTCCTCCCAGTGGAAAGCTAGCAGCAACAAGAGTCGCGCTACCCGGGTGTATGCGTGTTTTTATGTAATCAGCCACCTGCACTTATGTCAGAATGACCGAGGTCTTTCACGTGCCACTGTGGTGACACGGGGGTGGGGCATGGATAACGTCTCTGAGTCTGCACACAGCGTTTACCCGTGTCCGTCCCAGCCGGGGTTCGAACCCGTGACCCTTGGATAACAAGTCATGTGCTCTACCAACTGAGCTACCCGGTCCCAACGAACAACGATGTTTTGACATTCGACTCACAGTCAGCCTTGTTGTTATTCAGACTTGTTTTTTATCATCGTGAAATAGACTGTAATGATGTGACTGCGTCGCAGCACTTTACCCCCAAGGACATCTACCCGAGTTAACTTGAGGGAAAAAACAAATAGAGAAATAAGTACAACAATAAAAATGGTGTGATCAAATCTTTTTGTATCTGTAAATTTGAAATACTAGAGTTGTATCAATGTTCATGTTATACTTGTAGTTAGTCAAAACAATTTCTTTTCTAGTGTAAAAGATGCGTTTTTTAAATTCCATTTCAGAGCCTCAGTGACGTCATTTGTCGTTCACATCCAAAGAAATCAAAATGAAAAGTTTCATATTTGGTCATAAAATGCGTTAAACAGGCTCCGTTTTGCCACCCCCCTCCCCCCCTTCCCCTCTCCATCCTTCCAAGCGGTGATCTGTAAAGGAAGTGGTTTTCCTGACGGTGGCAGCGAACGAGAGAGAGAGAGAGAGTTACTGTGTGTGTGTTTGTGTGTGTGTATATGTGTGAGTGTGTGTGTGTATATGTGCGAGTGTGTGTCTGTGTGTCTGTGTGTGTATGTGTGTGTGAATGTGAATGTGTGTGCGTGTATGTGCGTGCGTGCGTACGCGTGCGTGGATGTGTATGTGTGCGTGGATGTGTGTGTGTGTGCGCGTGCGTGTGTGTGTGTGCGTATGTGCGTGTGTGCGTGGATGCGTGTGTGTATGTGTATGTGTGTGTGTGAGAGAGAGAGAGAGAGAGAGAGAGAGAGAGAGAGAGAGAGAGAGAGAGAGAGAGAGAGAGAGAGAGAGAGAGTAAGCGGTCGTGCGTGCATACGTGTGAGTGTGAGTGTGTGTGTCTGTGACTGACTGCCTGCGTCACTGTTTTTTTAACCTCGCACTTACATGTGCGTGCGTTTAGAATTCACCTTGCAAATGAGGTTGTGTTTCAAGTGGAAGGCTGACAAATATATGGATACATTTCACTTTTTCAGATTAGCATAGTTTAGAACCTGAAAACTTTAGCTTTGGCAGTTTCTTAAATACCGGAGGCCCTTCAATTTTGGTTTACAGCTGTTAGATCCACACACAAATCTAAAAAGTTTGCACCAATAGAAAACTTTCAATCACAGGCTCGAGTATCGAAATAACAATCATTTTACCGATTCTTGTTCAGCTTGCAGTTCTATTGTGATCATTAGCCGGCCTTTGTCTATCTGTCTATCTATCAAACTGCTGAGAAACAGTGTTTTAAAGAGAAGAAAAAACCAAGTCGCGTAAGGCGAAATTACTACATTTAGTCAAGCTGTGGAACTCACAGAATGAAACTGAACGTAGTCCGCCGCTAGTGCAAAAGGCAGTGAAAGTGACGAGCCTGTTTGGCGCGGTAGCGATTGCGCTGTGCTTCATAGCACGCTTTACTGTACCTCTCTTCGTTTTAACTTTCTGAGCGTGTTTTTAATCCAAACATATCATATCTATATGTTGTTGGAATCAGGAACCGACAAGGAATAAGATGAAATAGTTTTTAAAACGATTTCAGAAATTTGATTTTGATCAGAATTTTTATATTTTTAATTTTCAGAGCTTGTTTTTAATCCAAATATAACATATGTATATGTTTTTGGAATCAGAAAATGACGAAGAATAAGATGAAATTGTTTTTGGATCGTTTAATAAAAAAAATAATTTTAATTACAAGTTTCCGATTTTTAATGACCAAACTCACTCATTAGTTTTTAAGCCACCAAGCTGAAATGCAATACCAAACCCCGGGCTTCGTCGAAGATTGCTTTGCCAAAATTTCAATCAATTTGATTGAAAAATGAGGGTGTGACAGTGCCGACTCAACTTTTACAAAAAGCCGGATATGACGTCATCAAAGGTATTTATCGAAAAAATGAAACAAACGTCCGGGGATATCATACCCAGAAACTCTCATGTAAAATTTCATAAAGATCGGCCCAGTAGTTTAGTCTGAATCGCTCTACACACACACACAGACAGACAGACAGACAGACACACATACACCACGACCCTCGTCTCGATTCCCCCCTCTATGTTAAAACATTTAGTCAAAACTTGACTAAATGTAAAAAAAGAGAAAGAGAGAGAGAGAGAGAGAGAGAGAGAGAGAGAGAGAGAGAGAGAGAGAGAGAGAGAGAGAGAGAGAGAGAGAGGTTGGTATAGGTGTGGAAGACAATCGACGATGCGGATTTTAATTAAAAGTAAGCAGATCCTGTTTCACGTTGGCCAAGCAATAGACATAGACTATTCAAAAGCCACAACCCGAACAATTAAACCTGTTGACTGGTTCTGGCACCTGTGGTAGTCTTCATAATTATACCCCGACTCCTGCCCCACATCGGTGCATTGCTAAAAGCTGTTGGGTGTATCATGCCACGGCTCCTTCAGGTCAAGCAGCTGACATTAAAAGGGCATTGGCTCACGGAGGAATGAGAACAAAAACTTGGGCACCCAAGTTCATCAACCTCCGAGAGCTAGGAGGATCACTCTTTACATCGCAGCTGATTCAGTGTAGCACAGGAGAGCTAAGCATTTTTACATTTGACTAAATGTAAAATGTAAAAACAGTTGGGTTCTGTAAATGGAACGTTTAATAAATAAAATATGAATTCAAGACACTGTTCTTGAACTGTACTACACTTGACATTGTTGTGAAATTTACCACAGTTTTGTATCAGGTTTGCCCTGGAGTGGGTTTTATTACCTTAGTGGGTAGCATACAGAAGGATAGTAAGAGTGTATCAAACTTTATACCGAAATCAGTTTCAAAACAGCCTAAACACCTCACCGTAACATAAATGTAAAATAAAACTCATTCAAAATCAACTGATTCGCATACCTGTGATGATCCGAGAGTCATCGTTTAAGACACTCAAGTCAAAGTGCTGCCGCACCATTTACCAGGACTGTGGTAAGAGTTCACGTCAGGGAAGAATGCTACCTTATCTGCTGACGACGAAGGTCAGGGAACACGGCTTTTGGCACACACAGTGGCGGGAACTAATTAAACCGGAAGGCACTGAAGCAGACCGTTTGAATGAGGGACAAGAAAACACTCCAGTCGCCATCATGGCCGCGCACGTGATTTGCACGTTCACTTACTCTGCACTTTATTTTTTGTTATTTTTATTTTTTTTTGGTTATTCCGCCAGCGGACACTGAGGGTTCGTTCGCCTCGTGGAATCACGCGTTTGAAATTGTGCATGCACTGCGTATTAATTTATTTTTTTATTTTATTGAAACGGAATTTTTTTCGTTCGTAACTCCACGTATGATGTGACTGTAAACGTGACTGGACCGACCTTTGCATCAAACGCTTGATTGTACGTTATGTATCAAAACAACACTTAATCGTTTCGCCAACTGAGTTCTTATCCTTTTTACATTTAGTCAAGTTTTGACTAAATGTTTTAACATAAAGGGGGGAATCGAGACGAGGGTCGTTGTGTATGTGTGTGTGTGTGTGTGTCACGGTGTGTGTGTGTGTAGAGCGATTCAGAGTAAACTACTGGACCGATCTTTATGACATTTTTCATGAGAGTTCCTGGATATAATATCCCCAGACTTTTTTCTTTTTTTGATAAATGTTTTTGATGACGTCATATCCGGCATTTTGTAAAAGTTGAGGCGGCACTGTCACACCCTCATTTTTCAATAAAATTGATTGAAATTTTGGCCAAGTAATCTTCGACGAAGGCCGGACTTTGGTATTGCATTTCAGCTTGGATACTTACAAATTATTTTATGACTTTGGTCATTAAAAATCTAAAAATTGTAATTAAAAATATTTTTTTATAAAACGATCCAAAATTACGTTTATCGTATTCTTCATCATTTTCTGATTCCAAAAACATATAAATATGTTATATTCGGATTAAAAACAAGCTCTGAAAATTCTAAATATAAAAAAATCAAATTTCCGAAATCGATTTAAAAACAATTTCATCTTATTCCTTGTCCGTTCCTGATGCCAAAAACATATAGATATGATATGTTTGGATTAAAAACACGTTCAGAGAGTTAAAAAGAATAGAGATATAGAAAAGCGTGCTATCCTCCTCAGCGCAACCGCTACCGCGCTTTTCTGGATTGTTAATTTCACTGCCTTTACCACGAGCGGTGGACAGACGATGCTACGAGTGTACAGTCTTGCGGAAAAAAATGCAATGCGTTCAGTTTCATTTTGTGAGTTCGACAGCTTGACTAAATGTTGTTATTTCGCCTTACGCGACTTGTTTACATTTAGTCAAGTTTTGACTAAATGTTTTCACGTGGAGAATCTAGACGAGGGTCGTGGTGTATGTGTGTGTGTGTGTGTGTGTAGAGCGATTCAGAGAAAACTACTAGACCGATCTTCATTAAACTTGAAATGAGAGATCCTGAGTATATAGTATCTCCAGACATTTTTTTTCATTTTTTTGATGAATGTCTTTGATGACGTCATATCCGGCTATTCGTGAAAGTTGAGGCGGCACTGTCACGCTCTAATTTTTCAACCACATTGGTTGAAATTTTCGTCAAGTAATCTTCGACGAAGCCCGGACATTGGTATTGCATTTCAGCTTGGAGGCTTAAAAATTAATTAATGAGTTTGCTCATTAAGTTGTCATTAAAATCGATTTTTCGAAAACAGATTTAAAATTCAAAACATAAACGAGTACTCACCTGAGTCGAAGTTTGTGTAGAATTCCACGATGTAGTTTACAGGAACGGAGGGATATGTGAGATGCGCACACCGCCGGAAACACGCCATTTTTCACAGCTCAGGTCATCTGATATAACCATATCAGATGATCTGACTTATCTTTAAGCAACCAAAAATGTTTTAGTTGCATTTACATTTGATAAATTATCTTATTTCCTTTAATGGGGAGGGTGAAACTGAAGGGCGGGCACATATCCCTCCGTTCCTGTAAACTACATCGTGGAATTCTACACAAACTTCGACTCAGGTGAGTACTCGTTTATGTTTTGAATTCCACTTCTCGTAGTTTACCGAAACTACGTGATTTGTGAGATTTTAAAGTTGGTTGATTAAAGATTATAATTCAAACAAAGGAATAATCGAAGTCACACTAAAGTTAAATATCAAACATTTATTCTCAAAGGACAACATGAGAATAGTGAACATCTGTCTTGGCTTTTGCACCAAACATACATTGTTTGAAAACAACCATGTATTACAAAAATAAGTGATGCATTTATTTTCCATTCATAATGGGAATTGCAATTTCTTCATAACCAAAGAAACAATAAACACTGCAACACATTTGAAAACAATGGATCAATTGTCCACAAAACCATTTGCATTTTCTTTTACATGGAGACAGGGAGATAATTGTCTCTAGATCTCCATTTTTTAGCTCCCTTGTCTTGAATTTTAACCTTTCCCAATGCAAATTATCAGAATGTAATCAAACTTAGATTACTGAGCTGGAAGTTTTTTATTTTCCAACTTTCGCATAATAGTTTAAGATAGTGTTTGATTTATCTTTACTTTCCAGTGGTTTGTTATAGAACTTTTTGAAAGTGGATACATTTGACCAGCCTGCCACTTTCAAAATATCTTCAACAGCAACACCCGACTTGAACATTGCTGAAGATGATGCGCCCCGAAAGCTGTGGGGTGCAAAATTTGTAATTCCTGCGCGTATGAGGACAGTTTTTAGCCACCTAGCTATGGTGTCTTTCGCCGCTGGCCCATGTGGCTGTTGGTAACACAAAAGTAACTGGTCAGTCTCATCACTCTCACATCTGAATTCTACAGTACTATTAATGTACTGTCGAAGACAAGTCACCACACACAAAGTTTTGTCTTCTGTATAAAACGGTAACTGCAAAGGTTTTGGATGAAAGCCAGGTCTAGACTGCTTCAACTTTTCAGTTATGTAAATTGTACATCCATCATCATGAAAACAAATATTTCTCAACCTGATCAAATGAATTGTCTGCACTCTGTGGGCAGTAATTAACAACAACAAGGAACACAATTTTAAAGTCAAATCCTTCAATGAAAGTTCAGAATTTTCTCCCATGTTTCTGAAAAACTGCAAAACTTTGTCTACATCCCAAGTTTCATTGTATCTTGGTTGTGGTGTACGCAGTTCAAAGATTCCCTTTAGAAATCGAATTACTAAAGGGTGACATCCTACTGTTTTATTGTCTGGTAGAATAACCACTGCAGATAGTGCACTCCTTGCAGTGTTTATAGCACTGTATCCTAAGCCATCTTCATACAGCTTAGTCAAGAACTGTAACACCTCATCTATAGTCGGACGAAGGGGATCACACTGGCACTGCACACAAAACTTGCTCCATCTGCTGAGGTAGGAGGCATACTGCTGTCTGGTTGAAGGTCGCCACGATGCCCAGATAACTTGGAAAGTCTCACCTTGAACTCCTCTTGCTTCAAGGGATTTCCTGATAAGCAACAAGCCAGAAGTTGCAGAGTCCTGTGGAGCGGATGCACATCTTGCGTATGTGGTAGATGAATGGTAAGCTTTCCCTTTGGAAGAAGAACAGGCTCTTGTGTCAGCATTTTCAACATCTGGGGGTACCATACTGCCGTAGGCCACTTTGGAACGATCAAGATTCCTTCCGCTCTGTCGCGCTGCCATTTGTTGAGCACTTTCTGCAGCAAGCTGAAAGGCGGAAAGGCATATATTAACCATTTTGACCAATCTTGGGTAAAGGCATCAATGGCCAAGGCTTCTGGGTCTGGTATCCAGGACACGAATGGTTTCATCTGAAAATTTAATCGTGATGCAAATAGATCGATGTCTGGCTTCAGCAGACGATCTTTTAATTTGCAGAAAATATCATGATTCAATTTCCACTCAGTACGATCATTGAATTGTCTTGACAAAACGTCAGCTTCTGTATTCAGTATTCCTGGGATATGTGAAATTGATATCCAAATACCATTTTCCTTGCACCACATCCAAATTTGTTTTGCAACGTTATTGCAATCTGGAGAACGCGATCCTCCCATATTGGATATATAGGAGACTGCACATGTGTTGTCTGTCAAGACTTTTACATGTTTTCCTGTGATCATTTCTTTGAAACTTTTCAAAGCGTACAAAATTGCCATCATTTCTAGAACATTGATGTGCAAATTCATTTCTGTTTCGGACCATCGCCCTCCAGTCTTAATTTGACCACAAACAGCTCCCCAACCACCTGAACTTGCAGCATCCGTCTGGATTTCAACTTCAGGATTAGTTTTTTCAATGGGGAAAAAAGAGGAATCTAAATTTTCAATCCACCAGTCTAGTTCTTCTGTTGTCTTATCTGTCAAGCTTGTCAGCGATTCAAAATTTTCTGCAGAAAATTTTAACGATGTGGATTTCAGTCTGTCTAAACTCCTATAAAACAGTGGGCCCCACTGAACAGCTGGAAAAGTTGCTACCAACTGGCCTATAACTTGTGCCAGTTCTCTTATGGTCACCCTCTTCTTTCTTTTGAGTTCTGAACATGCGAGCACAACTTTTTGCTTTCTTTCCAGGGGTAAAGTAACTGTCATATCTTCAGAGTTTAAAAGAAACCCCAAGTACCTCAGTTTCTTGCAGGGTTTGAGGACTGATTTCTCTGTGTGGATAATAAATCCCAGTGAATCGAGTAATTTCACTGTCTTTGACACATTCTCTGCACACTCTTCAAAAGAATTACCTTGCAGATAACTATCATCAATAAAGGAAGTGGATAAATATCCCTGTGATCTGAGTGTGGCATAGACTGGTTTCATTAACTTTGTGAAATAACGAGGGCAGTTACTTAGTCCATTTGGGAAGCAGGTATACTGATAAAGTTTGTTTCTCCACATGAATTTGAGGTATTTCCTGCATTCTGCTTTTATTGGTACAGAGTAGTATGCATGTCTGAGATCCACTGAAGCCATGTAGCAGCCTCTTATCATCATTTGAGTTGCTGACGTAAGATTGTCCATCTTAAAGTGCTCATATTGTACTGAATCATTAAACTTTTTTAGATTCAAAATGAGACGGTAGGAGCCATCAGGTTTTGGGACCATGAAAACAGGGGAGATAATTTCATCTTCCTGATGCACCGATTTTTCAATAACTCCCAAGGATAACAGTTTTTCAATTTCCGAATCCATTTTTGTCCATAGATTTCCTTGTACTTGATTTTTCAAGTAAGAAAGATTTTCAGAATTTAAGTCAGAAAACTCATCTATTGGAATATCAGCACCGCACACCATGTCAAGAATAAATGGGTCTGATGTTATTTCTTCCCATTTTTGAACAAACTTTTTTAGTCTACCTGCTTCAAAAGGGCGGTTAGGTATTGTATCTTTACTTACAGATTTTGGCAGAGAAGGTAGTGGAGCTACTGCTGGCCTTGTTGCCACTCGGTTCGTCCGCTGCCGCGGTAGTTCATTCTGCCCCGTGCACGGTAAGGTCCTCTCCCTCTCATTCTGCCTCTTGGTGTCCAGGTTCTTCCTGCACCTCTTGGCCTCCAATTCCAATCGTTTTTTGCAAAGGGATTGTTTTGTGGAAAAAACTTTTGACCTTTTACTCCACTTGACTGACTGAGACCCAGGCCCATTCTAGCTGTTGTATCAATGTTTGCACATGCAGCTTTCAGGTCATTGCCAAACAACATATCTGTGATTGGAACTTCAGCTGAACCAAGTTTTTTGTACTTTTTGTTCAGTTGAGCATTTGAAATTTTCCCCCTTCTGTCAATTGACAGATCATGGTTTGTTTTCTGTACAAGTGCAATAGAATCTGCTACACCTTTCATGAGTCCCCGAATTTCGGGTGATTCACTTTTCAGTATGGTTTTCCATATGTTTGTGAGTGCATAGGTCGCTGTACACAGCGCTTTCTGATACTGCTGTAGTTTCAAATCTGCACCTCTTGTTGCACGGTCAAGTATTGACCATATCTCCGGATTGACCTTTGGAACAACAACCTTCAAGTTTTTAGGTCTGGCATACTTGTTCATTTTTTCTTTCATTTTTTCTTCTGAAATTTGACCTTTTGCCATGGTCTCATCAACCAGCTTCGCGATACCTTCCGGTATTTCTGGTGCAAGCTTTTCAGCATTGTCGAACTCTTGTTCTATTTCTGCCATTTCAGTGTCAGAATTACTAGTGCCACAAGTTTGACCACAAGTTTCACCTTCGTTCACTCTGATCATCGATTCTATTTGATCATCATAATCTTCGAACGAATCAGATTCGTCTCCAGATTCTTGTGACTCTGCTTTTCGCTTTTGTCTTTGTGTCAACTTCGAACCATGATCATCAGGCGATTCGCCTTCGGTCTGGCCTTGGCCCTGACCTAGCAGCGCTAGGATACGTTCGTTTTGTTTTTTCATGTTATTCCAATCGCTGATTGGAATGGTCACTGCCTCTAACCGAGGTTTTTTCTTATTCTTTTTCTTCCCTTCTTTTTCGTTTGACACATGTTTGTCCTTTTGACTTGAACAAGGCAAGTCTAACAATTGATCCACTTCATCCGCGTGGATTTGGATTTCAGGCACTGATTCAGTGCTGTCCATTGTTCGAACAAATTCTAAGCATTTGCGACAACAAATAAGGAAAATACACTTACCGCAGGTCAAAACAAATGGTTAACCGAAGGAATAAATCAGTCAAGTTAGGAAAAAAGGATCCTAAAAGGAAGGATTAACCTGATAAAGTAAGACCGGATTTTGGAGAAGCTGCTATGGCGGCCGGAAGTCGTACGGGAATGGCGTGTTTCCGGCGGTGTGCGCATCTCACAAATCACGTAGTTTCGGTAAACTACGAGAAGTGGAATTGATTGCATCGTATTTTTCATCACATTCAGAATCTAAAAATATATACATATGTCATGTTTACTCTTAAAATGTGATCACAAGTAACGAAAATAGATTAATTAGTCTTACGATTAAAATTTAAGATATCGATGCAAAAATGATTTCATCTTATAATACAGAAACGCGCTCTTTCCTGCTTAGCACAATACGCTACTGCGCTATTCTGGCGTGTTAGTTTCACTGCGTTTTGCACGCGTGGGAGGTGAGCGATTTCCTTCTCGCGGGAATTGACGAAGCTGTACTGTCTTGGTGACAAAATACAGTGCGTTTAGTTTCATTCCGTGAGTTCGACAGCTTGACTAAATGTAGTAATTTCGCCTTACGCGACTAGTCTTATTCTGCGTTCATGGGCTGCAATTCCCACGCACACTCTTTTTTATTCAATTTATTTATTTATTTATAGATATATTTTTTTTTACACCAGAGGCTTAATACGTGTATTGCCATTTTGTTTTTATCCTGCCAGCTGTTCGTTTCACTTACAGATGTCATTCGGGGTCGGCAGTTGTAGAAATACAAAAACCTATCCCCAATTGCGGAAAACTTTGCTGTCAGTTCGGCAGAAATACAAAACCTGTTTTCTGTTGAAAAATGTTGTCTCTAAGGATTTTTTTTAACTTCCGAAAATTGCCCATACATGTCCATTCCGGTTTATGAATCCTTGTTTCATTGCCACAACGTCCATGTTTATGTAGGTAAATGAATCCTTGTTTCATTGCCACAAAGTCCATGTCCATTTCGCTAAATGAATCCTTGCTTCATTGCCACCACGTCCATGTCCATTCCGATAAATAAATCCCGGTGGCATCCCTGCGAATCGCTAACTCTTTCTTCCCCGTTCCTGCCAATATTTTGCGTTATCATTTGAAGCTTGGTTTTTTATGTTGGACATGAGAACTAAATTTCATCACGATATTGGTGCGTTTTGAAGTGCTCGGGTGGGATCAGTTTCCGCTACAGCACGCTTCTCTGCGGTTAATTTTGGAATTGCGCTATTCATTGACTGAAGTATTGTGCAGGCACTTCTCTGCGAGTATTTTTGAAATAGTACCGTGCTGTTGTAAGCCTGAAGTACTGCGCAGAAGAACACACATTTTGAATGTCAATTAATTTTGTTCTGCTCTCTCATCCCCTCCTAATCTTCCACCTCCTACTCTATTTCTCTCTCTCTCTCTCTCTCTCTCTCTCTCTCTCTCTCTCTCTCTCTCTCTCTCTCTCCTTCTCTCTTTCTCTCTCTCTTTCTCTCTCTCTTATGCCCCTCTCTTTCTACCCCTCCTCTCTCTCTGAGAAATTCAAGTTTTACGCCCTCACGGCAAAGCCATTAGGGGCATGTTCCCGGGTTTTAACCCGACTTTAGATGAGATACACTTTGTAGGCGTGTTAAGGTGGTATCAGCCATCTGCACTTATGGCAGAATGACCGAGGTCTTTTACGTGCCACTGTGTTGACACAGGGGTGGGAGATGGATACCGTCTCTGGGTCTGCACATAAAGTTGACCCGTGTCTCTCCCTCCCCTCTCTCTTATATTATGCAGTTTTAACATGATTGTTCAAAAATAATGATAATAGTTTATTGCAAGTGATCGTTACGCAGTGAGTTCGCTGTTAACTTGATAGTGTTACCTCCAGGGCGTGGGTTGATTGTAAAACCAACAATTGCGAACGTCAATACTTTCTTTAATCTAATCTGATCTTATCTAAACTAATCTAATCAAATCTATTCTAATCTTATAAATCTAAATAAAATCTGATCCATACAAATCAAATCAAATCTAATCTAATTTAATCTAATCTAAACTGGTTTGATATCACCTTATCGTGTGTTATATATAGTGCGAGCGCACTGTTTATATGTACGTGTGTGTGTGTGTGTGTGTGTGTGTGTGTGTGTGTGTGTGTTTGTGTGTGTGTGTGTGTGTGTTTGTGTGTGTGTGTATATATGTGTGTGTGTGTGTGTATGTATGTATGTGTGTGTGTGTGCGTGTGTGTGTATGTCAGTGTGTGTGCGTGCGCACGTGTGTGTGTGTGTGTGTTTGTATGTGTGTTTCTTTGTGTGTGAGTCTGTGTGCGCGCGTAAGCGTTTGCTCACGCATGTGGGCGTGCACCAGCCATTGCACCTATGGACAGCCTCGAGATCGTGACCCGAGAAACCAAAATAGGATCGTCGAGTGTGGAACCTAATATTTCTTCTTGCAGTCAAGCTGTTCACCCGCTGGAGGATGAACGATTGTTGAAAATAATATTTCTTCGTGCAGTCATGAAGTTCACTTGATGACGTACTGACAAGTGAAGAGGCTTTTCTCCTGGTCATAAAATTGACATCGCTCCATTCTGCTGGACCGTTTTTGGCGACACAGTGACATTGGCAGTCACCGGGCCGCACTCTTGTGTAGAGTGACGTTGTAAGTTGGGGGCGGTGATAGGGATGGGGGGAGAGAGAGAGAGAGAGAGAGAGAGAGAGAGAGAGAGAGAGAGAGAGAGAGAGAGAGAGAGAGAGAGAGTGTCACGGTGTGTTGATGTGCGCGTGCGCACGTGTCGTTTCCCTTTGCACGCGTTTCATAAGTGTTTGTGTATATGACCCTCATTATTCCACGTGACAAAAACATCACAGGGAGACCTTAAGAGTTCCTTAAGTTGTATAGTGATCTAATTGCTATATCATTTTTTAAACCTTCCGGTTAAAAAAAGAAATAGACTGCTAATGTTTCAAAATCAAGAATAAAAGGTATATACATTTCCTGGAACGTTCGACATTTTGATAAAACACAACGTACACTAGTAAATCGACCCTATAATCTGTATAGTGTAGAGAGGGACAAATAAATGAAGCAAACCATTCTCAGAAAACGTTTGTTAATTACACCCCCGGTATAGGGGTGTGTATAGGTTTCGGTCGATGTGTTTGTTTGTTTGTTTGTGTGTTTGTGTGTTTGTGTGTTTGTGTTCGCATATAGATCTCAAGAATGAACGGACCGATCGTCACCAAACTAACTTGGTGAACAGGTTCTATACATTCCTGAGACGGTCCTTACAAAAATTGGGACCAGTCGAACACACGGTTAGGGAGTTATTGGTGGATTAAGATTCTACAAGGACTTACAGAGGGACATATTAATG
>NC_090261.1:48958376-48960876 GCF_037325665.1 Littorina saxatilis | reverse complement strand
GCGCTCGTTTTCCCCCCAGCCTGTCTGTCAGTTTTTCGTCTCTCTCTGTGCCTGGTTTCCCCTCTCTCTGTCTGTGTTTCCTGTCTTTCTGGAGGGCAGAGGCAGACGCTGAATTAACGACTGTGAAATTCAAGTGTGTCGCCTGTCACTTCCAGACGGATCAGTTGTATGTCCTTGTTTTCCTCTTTGCATGTCCGTCTCCCTGTCTGTCTGCGGCATTTCTCTCACTCAATCATCTACCCACCCCCTCCCCCCACTTCAGTCTCACTGGATAATTGAGTCACTGTCATCCGTCCGTTCATATTCGGTTGTGGTATTATGTGATCTCCGCGTGTCTGCACATCTTTAAAAAAAAAAAAGAGAAAAGAAGTTTTTTTTAACGAGTGACTCTTGTTCTGTGACTGTTTATTACCCATATTTCTGGGAAATCTGTCCCCATTTTCATGTCATGGAAGCAGTTATTTTGAAGAGCTTTTTTGCCTGTCGTGAGCTTTCAATGTCCAGGAAAATAACGTACGATTTGACAGTCGGGCTTTATACGTGCTGTCAAGGTTCTGTTTGTATTTATGTCTTTAACTTTCTAAAGCACTTACAATACTTTTACAACAAAAGTTTGTGTTGAAAAACATTGCATGCATGTATTTTGTGTACGCTCTTTTTCTTCGGTCTTATTCTCTATACTCTCCTTTGTGGTTGAACGTTTTGGACATGCCCTCACAGCCCCGCACCTCATTTGTTTTCTTCTCTTTTTAGAATCTCAACATCTGGAAAAAGAGGTTGAAATCAACGCCTACTCAGCTAAGTTCTTTAATTCGTCTCGTACTTATTTGTTATGTCTGTCCATTTGGTCGACGTACTCATGGATGTTTCATTCTGTCTATAACTAAACATTCCATAAACTAATCAATTCTTTAAAAAAAAAACCGGAATGCCCCTCTTTGGTTTGTGCTGATTACTATAATGACTGAACAATGCAAGACGTCGAGAGTGTTCTGCAAACACCCATTCACAGAAGACAGGAAATACGAAAGCAGACACACAACAACTAACAAGCAATAATTGTCCCAACAAGACAGACCTGTGTATCACTTTCCCCCCAAAAGTGTCAACAACCTCCGAAAGAAAAAAAAAAGCACAACAGTTTTTACTCGACATTCGTGTTAATCCGCTGCTGATTCATTGATTCAATGTAGTCTACTTTTGTCGTTGTTGTTTTGTTTGTTTGTTGGAACGTCTTTGTATGCTCAGGAGTTTCCTGTCGCTAATATATATGAGTGCAGGTGTGCCGTCACAGGGAAAGTCTTCTCTTCGGTTCAGACGGGTAACACAACTTGCTGTATTTTTTCTCTGATCTCAGTGCAGAAAGGTTGACAAACTGTTGTCGTTATTGTGCCATATACAATGCATTCTTCAACGCTGCATGACTGTGCTAGCACTTGCAGTGTCGTCCCTAACTTCCTCTGTGTCTGTCTGTCTGTCTATCTGTCTGTCTATCTGACCGGTTGTCTGCTTGTTTTTCTGCCTCCCTTGAAGTCTGTCTGTCTGTCTGTCTGTCTGTCTGTCTGTCTGTCTGTCTATCTGTTTGTCTATCTGGCCGGTTGTCTGCTTGTTTTTCTGCCTCCCTTGAAGTCTGTCTGTCTGTCTGTCTGTCTGTCTGTCTGTCTGTCTGTCTGTCTGTTATCTGTTTGACTGACTAATTGTCTTCCTGCCTTTACGCCGTGGTTTTATCTGTATGTTTGTGGGCGTCAGTGTAGCCTGTGTGATCGTCTGATTGTCAGCTTATTATTGTGTGTGAGTGTGAGTGTGAGTGTGAGTGTTAGTGTTAAGTGTGTGTGTGTGTTTGTGTGCGTGTGTGAGTGTGTGTGTGTGTGTGTGTGTGTGTGTGTGTGTGTGTGTGTGTGTGTGAATGTGTGTGTGTCCGTGTGTGTGTTTGTGTGTGCGTGTGTGAGTGTGTGTGAGTGTGTATGTGTGTGTGTGTGTATGAGGTATGTGTGTGTGTGTGTGTGTGTGTGCGTGTGTGTGTGTTTGTGTGTGTGTGTGTGTGTGTGTGTGTTGTTTATGTTTGATCATTTGCTGACTTGAATTTGTTGTTTAAAAAAACATGTTTGATGACAATTTGTATGGTCGTTGTTTTTGCACTACGTTTGTTCTTGTTTGATAATGCTTTTGATACGTTTGTTTGGAAGGCTTTCGTTGGGTAGCTGTGTTTCTGCAGGTTTAATTTGCTGTTTGATTCCAGGAGAGTGAAAGATAGAGAGAGATGTATTATTTTAATCTTACAGGGCATTGCTCTTTCTATTTGGGGTGAACATACTACAATAACATATTGTTTTGTTTATCTCTGCACAAAAATAAAATGAAATGCAAGAGCAAGAGAGAGAGAAAGAGAGAGAGAGAAAGAGAGAGAGAGAGAGAGAGAGAGAGAGAGAGAGAGAGAGAGAGAGAGAGAGAGAGAGAGAGAGAGAGAGAGAGAGAGAGAGAGAGAGAGAGAGAGAGAAAT